>NW_026127089.1:0-80392 GCF_943737965.1 Phodopus roborovskii
CTGATGACTGGGTAATCTTGCAGTGGTAACCAGTAAAGCTGTAGGCGCACCTCCAGAGGTATGGCTATGACTGCTATAGGCGAATCAAAATGTTCTCATTAAAATTGGAGATAGTTACCTTGGGAGACTATAATTCCCAAGATAACATTTCTCGAGCTGCTCTCTCGCCCTTGGCCCATGGAGAACAGGTACAGAATGCAACAGGGGTTGCCAGGCTACATTTATGAACCAACATTCTGTCACATTCCCAGTGCCCCCTCCCACAGGCTTAAAGGAGTATACCCACGATGAACTAAACTTACAGCCTCACCAGAGTTTCTCACACAAAAATGGCAAGCGGAGGGCTCTTTCTTTTGGGTTCTACATATTTACCCGTCTCTCAAGCTACAACTTGCCTATAGTGACATAAGCATGAAAACGAAAGCATCATTGTGCCATTCAAGTACAAGGACGAGTAATTTTAAACCTGTTTTCTATGCTTTCAATTTGCTAATTTCTAGAATGGAAACAATACAGTTAATCGCCTCTACCTTAATCCTTTCCTTTATTAAAATAAAATTAATTCCTCCTCCCTCTTACCTTTAGAGGAGCTTGATCCCCATGGTTTCTCAGAGTTGTTTAGATTTGCATTAGGCTGATGATTAAGGATTTTGAGCAGTGTCTTCTGTTTCTTTCAGTCATTTTGGATTCCTCAATTGACTGTTCTCTATTAAGTCCTATACCCTGCTTTCTAATATGGTTATTTAGGGTTATTTATTGTTGGTGGTGTGTCATGTTAACAGCCCGACAGAGTTCATTAGATGAGATTCCCTTATCAGGAGATTATTCAGTTATTCCATTTAAAATCGGTGGTCACTGTGTCCTTCATGGGTCAGTTCTGTTGCAAACTCTCAGAAACTGATGATGCGAAACAGTACAGATTATTTAAATCTTGTAATCATTCGATTGTTAAATATCTACTATTGTGCAATTAGTAATCATTGTATAAGGGCAGTTTCTCCTATTGTCTGGCCACTGCTTCTGGTACCGATCTCCTGTCAATCCCGAAGCAGCCAAATGACGGATGACACCATCATTACTTACGCCAATCAAATAAGTTAATAATTGGATAGTCCCTCGATATTTTACCCTCAAAGATGGAACCAAACTCCAGTGATTGTCAAGGGAAGTAGTACTTAGATAATTAAATAATGCCATGTGATTAACTCCCCATGGGGTTATGCCACCGGACTCGGTCAAGAAGAACAACATCTCTATCGATTTAAATAATGAATATATAATGAAAAATGATTGAAAAATGACATGGTGGTGCAAACTTAAATCCAACATGGAGTAGTCAGACTGATCTCTTCCTGGAATAATGATGATTTTAAAAATTAAATTGAAAATTAATTACTGGGCCTTTTATATTAACACTGATGAGATGGCACCACAGTCCTAAACCTATCGCTGATGTAAAGATCCATATACATAGTTAAATGATGAAGTAATGAGATCAGATTACATCATCAACTCCCCCCCAAAATCTGACTCCAAACGGGACTTATGGTCCATAACATAACTTGTATTTTAAATACGTAAATTAAATGATGAATTATTACTTAATTTCCTAGATTAACAGTTAAAGAATTAGTGTAGTATTAGATTACATGATGGTCTGGTACAATGGTCTCCTCAAAGGAGGGTTAAAACTCCAGTGATCACTGAATACATAATGACAGATTTTCATAATTAAATGAATAAACATTAAACAAGTGGATGGTGTTTTATGCGTGAAGCCTAAATGATTGCCCAATACTGAAGAGATATTGAGTTCTTAATCATAGATTTGAACAAAAAATGAATGAATAAAGAGATAGTTTCTCATAATTCTCCCTTGGAGAGATAACAAAATGATATCAACATTGATTTAAAAAAGAAAGGAAGAAAGAAAGGATGAAAGAAAGAAAGAAAGAATTCACAAGATACAATTGAACACCAACAAGGTGGATACAGACTCCACTCTCCCTGGAGTAGAAAAAGACAGATTTGAATAATGAAATAATCAGATTGTTAGATGGTCTGTCACACTTGAGTCACACACAGTGGCTCCAAACTTCAGGGGTCACAGATTATATAATGAAAGAATTTAATAATTACATCTTTAAATATGTAAGCCGTTGACCTTTTTAGTATCATCAATTCCTGGGCAGACTTGCCAGGTATGAAACTGTACGCTGTCATCAAGCATTTTTAATATGCCATCAGTTAATCCTCAGATAATCATACTGTCTTGCCTGATGAATTCTGTTGGCCTGACCTCATCACAAGCGCCTGAATGTCTGTTGTGGTTCGGCAGGACATTGAGATAGTGGGCCCAATCCTAGCGTAGCAGTAGTAGCCACAATGTTGATAACAGCTGAAAAGATGTCTGCAGCAGGGGCATCAATATCATAGCTGAGAGAGAGATGTTCTTCCGTGTTCTGAGTCGTCATCCTTATGCCAGGTCTCGGTGATGGTGCCGACCTCCTAGTGCCACTCCTTCTTCTCATGGTAGATCACAACCGATGTGAAGATGTGGAGGAAGAGCAGGTAGTCAACACCCAGACCACCGTTCCGGCCTTGGTGAAGTCCTTGAACTTCTCGGAGGGCACCGTGAAATCTTCTGGACTCAATCACCCAGCATCCCTCGTACTCTGGAAGATGCATAGATCATTCAGCAAATGCTCTGCCCATGTCTACATCTTTCCTAACCTTGTCCCTGACAGATATTTGCACCCTAACCGTAATCGGTGATGGCAGTGTCTGTGGTTTACATAATTTAAAGAATTAAATAAGTCACTAATAGCTAACTGTCACAATAAATAGGGGATGTAGCATTCTACTGGCAGGGAAGCATGGCCAGACTCCAGTCATGAAGGATGTCATCATCATCAATTGAGTCAATGAATCATACAATGTGTAGATATTGCACATTATCTCCACAAGAGGGAGCTTTACAGGTCTCTTCATGGAATGGAGGATTGTTGTTTACATAACTATACAAATATTTACGTTACCTTGGGGATTAACACAGATTGTCAATTTAAATTCATTAATTATGTAATTAGATGATCTGTGGCACCAGATTCCAGGTGTCATGGACGATATAATCGTTGTTTTATATAATTAAATATTCAAATAATGAGTTCATGTAACATCATCCACTTCCCTAAGGTGGCTCCAAACCAGGCTCATGAACTATGCTGTCGGGATTAATTTAAATATTTTAACTACACAATTGATAATAAGATGGTCTGTAATAATTGCCTCCCCATATCGCATCACCTCAATCCACTGATCATGGATTATCAAATGTCCTATTTTAATAATCAAATAACAAAATAATCAGAGGATGAAATGGTCTGCCATACTCCACACAACTGACTCTCTGTTGACCCCCACATGATTGTGGGAAACTCCCCAGGTTCATCCCTTATTTAAACGCAGAGCAGAGTAGTAACATGTTGAAATGCTGAACTGTCATTGTGTATGCAGGTTTTTAGAAGATATCACATATTTAATGTTGGGTGGCTGCCTCAAAAGAGATGGACTGAAATCCAATAATCACAAAGTTTACTCTAACAAATGGATTACCACCATCCTGAAGGAAGTCATCAATGGCAAACTCACCTTTTGATGAATAATTGTGAGTCTTATTGTCTTTTTTTCCATAGTTTGACTTCTTAGGAGCTAGAGTATTCATAAACAGAAGACTTTGAACTGTTTCTCCACAGACTACGTTCTCTGATGACTGGGTAATCTTGAATTTGGTAACCAGTAAAAGCTGTAGGCACACCTCCAGAGGTGTGGCTATGACTTGTTTAGGCGAATCAAATGTTCTCATTAAAAGTTTTAGGAGATAGTTACCTTGGGAGACTGTAATGTCCCATGATAACACTTTCTCGAAGCTGCTCTCTCGTCCTTGGCCCATGATACCAGGATACAGAATGCAACAGGGTTGCCAGGCAACATTTATGAACCAACATTCTGTCCCATTCTAGTGCCCCTCCCACATGCTTAAAGGAGTATACCCACCGATGAGCTAAACTTACAGCCTCACTGAGTTTCTCACAAAAACAAAGCAGGGCTCTTTCTTTTGGGTTCTACATATTTACCAGTCTCTCAAGCTACAACTTGCCTATAGTGACATAAGCATGAAAACGAAAGCATCATTGTGCCATTCAAGTACAATGATGAGTATTTTAAACCTGTTTTCTATGCTTCAATTTTCTAATTTCTAGATCGGAAGCAATACAATTAATCGCCTCTACCTTAATCCCTTTCCCTTTATTGAAAATAAAATTAACTCCTCTGCCTCCTCTTACCTTTAGAGGAGCTTGATCCCATGGTTTCTCAGAGTTGTTTAGATTTGCATTAGGCTGATGATTAAGGATTTTGAGCAGTGTCTTCTGTTTCTTTCAGTCATTTTGGATTCCTCAATTGACTGTTCTCTATTAAGTCCTATACCCTGCTTTCTAATATGGTTATTTAGGGTTATTTATTGTTGGTGGTGTGTCATGTTAACAGCCCGACAGAGTTCATTAGATGAGATTCCCTTATCAGGAGATTATTCAGTTATTCCATTTTTAAAATAGGTGGTCACTGTGTCCTTCATGGATCAGTTCTGTTGCAACCTCTCAGAAACTGAAGATGGGAAACAGTACAGTATTTTTTAAATCGTGTAATCATTCGATTGTTAAATATCTACTATTGTGTAATCAGTAATCATTGTATAAGGCAGTTTCTCCTATTGTCTGGCCACTGCTTCTGGTACCGATCTCCTGCTGTGTCAATTCCAAAGCAGCCAAATGACAGATGACACCATCATTACTTACGCAATCAAATAAGTTAATAATTGGATAGTCCTCGATATTTTACTTTCAAAAGATGGAACCAAACTCCAGTGATTGTCAAGGAAGTAGTACTTAGATAATTAAATAATGCCATGTGATTAACTCCCATGGAGGTTTGACCGGACTACAGTCAAGAAGAACAACATCTCTATCGATTTTAATAATGAATATATAATGAAAAATGATTGAAAAATGACATGGTGGTGCAAACTTAAATCCAACAAGCAGTAGTCAGACTGATCTCTTACTGGAATAATGATGTTTTTCAAAAATTAAATGGAAAATTAATTAGTGGGCCTTTTATAGTAACACCGATGAGATGGCACCAAAGTCCTAAACCTATCGCTGATGTAAAGATCTATTTACATAGCTAAATGATGAAGTAATGAGATGATATTATATCATCAACTCCCAAAATCTGACTCCAAACGGTAGTTATGGTCCATAACATTAACTGTATTTGAAATACGTAAATTAAATGATGAATATTACATAATTTCCTAGTTTAACAGTTAAAGAAGTAAGTGTAGTATTAGAATACATGATGGTCTGGTACATTGGTCTCCCCAAAGGAGGCTCAAAACTTCTTTGATAACAGAATACATAATGACAGATTTTCATAATTAAATGAACACAAATTAAACAAGTGGATGGTGTTTTATGCATGAAGCCTAAATGATTGCACAAAACTGAAGAGATATTGAATACTTAATCAGAGATTTGAACAAAAAATGAATGAATAAAGAGATGGTTTCTCATAATTCTCCCTTGGAGAGATAACAAAATGATATCAACATTGATTTAAAAAAAGAAAGGAAGAAAGAAAGAATGAAAGAAAGAAAGAAAGAATTCACAAGATACAATTGAACACCAACAAGGTGGATACAGACTCCACTCTCCCTGGAGTAGAAAAAGACAGATTTGAATAATGAAATAATCAGATACTTACATGGTCTGTCACACTTGAGTCACACACACTGGCGCCAAACTTCAGGGATCACAGATTATATAATGAAAGAATTTAATAATTACATCTTTAAATATGTAAGCCGTTGACATTTTTTAGTATCATCAATTCCTGGGCAGACTTGCCAAGTATGAAACTGTACGCTGTCATCAAGCATTTTTAACAGGCCATCAGTCAATCCTCAGATAATCATACTGTCTTGCCTGATGAATTCTGTTGGCCTGACCTCATCACAAGCGCCTGAATGTCTGTTGTGGTTCGGCAGGACATTTGATAGTGGGCCCAATCCTAGCGTAGCAGTAGTAGCCACAATGTTGATAACAGCTGAAAAGATGTCTGCAGCAGGGGCATCAATATCGTAGCTGAAAGAGAGATGTTCTTCTGTCTTCTGAGTCGTCATCCTTATGCCAGGTCTCGGGATGATGCCGACCTCCTAGTGCCACTCCTTCTTCTCATGGTAGATCACAACCGATGTGAAGATGTAGAGGAAGAACAGGTAGTCAACAGCCAGACCACCGTTCCGGCCTTGGTGAAGTCCTTGAACTTCTCAGAGGGCACCGTGAAATCTTCAGGACTCAATCACCCAGCATCCCTCGTACTCTGGAAGATGCATAGATCATTCAGCAAATGCTCTGCCCATGTCTACAACTTTCCAACCTTGTCCCTGACAGATTTTTGCACCCTAACCGTAATCGGTGATGGCAGTGTCTGTGGTTTACATAATTTAAAGAATTAAATAAGTCACTAATAGCTAACTGTCACAATAAATAGGGGATGTAGCATTCTACTGGCAGGGAAGCATGGCCAGACTCCAGTCATGAAGGATGTCATCATCATCAATTGAGTCAATGAATCATACAATGTGAAGATATTGCACATTATCTCCACAAGTGGGAGCTTTACAGGTCTCTTCATGGAATGGGGGATTGTTGTTTACATAACTACACAAATATTTACGTTACCTTGGGGATTAACAGAGATTGTCAATTTACATTCATTAATTATGTAATTAGATGATCAGTGGCACCAGATTCCAGGTGTCATGGACGATATAATCGTTGTTTTATATAATTAAATATTCAAATAATGAGTTCATGTAACATCATCCACTTCCCTAAGGTGGCTCCAAACCAGGCTCATGAACTATGCAGTCGGGATTAATTTAAATATTTTAACTACACAATTGATGATAAGATGGTCTATAATAATTGCCTCCCATATCGCATCACCTCAATCCACAGATCATGGATTATCAAATGTCCTATTTTAATAATCAAATAACAAAATAATCAGAGGATGAAATGGTCTGCCATACTCCACACAACTGACTCTCTGTTGACTCCCACATGATTGTGGGAAACTCCCAGGTTCATCCCTTATTTAATGGCAGAGCAGAGTAGTAACATGTTTAAATGCTGAACTGTCATTGTGTATGCAGCGTTTTTAGAAGATATCACATATTTAATGTTGGGCGGCTGCCTCAAAAGAGATGGACTGAAATCCAATAATCACAAAGTTTACTCTAACAAATGGATTACCACCATCCTGAAGGAAGTCATCAATGGCAAACTCACCTTTTGATGAATAATTGTCAGTCTTATTTGTCTTTTGTTCCATAGTTTGACTTCTTAGGAGCTAGAGTATTCATAAACAGAAGACTTTGAACTGTTTCTCCACAGACTACGTTCTCTGATGACTGGGTAATCTTGAATTTGGTAACCAGTAAAAGCTGTAGACACACCTCCAGAGGTGTGGCTATGACTTGTTTAGGCGAATCAAATGTTCTCATTAAAAGTTTTAGGAGATAGTTACCTTGGGAGACTGTAATGTCCCATGATAACACTTTCTCGAAGCTGCTCTCTCGTCCTTGGCCCATGATACCAGGATACAGAATGCAACACGGTTGCCAGGCAACATTTATGAACCAACATTCTGTCCCATTCTAGTGCCCCTCCCACATGCTTAAAGGAGTATACCCACCGATGAGCTAAACTTACAGCCTCACTGAGTTTCTCACAAAAACAAAGCAGGGCTCTTTCTTTTGGGTTCTACATATTTACCAGTCTCTCAAGCTACAACTTGCCTATAGTGACATAAGCATGAAAACGAAAGCATCATTGTGCCATTCAAGTACAATGATGAGTATTTTAAACCTGTTTTCTATGCTTCAATTTTCTAATTTCTAGATCGGAAGCAATACAATTAATCGCCTCTACCTTAATCCCTTTCCCTTTATTGAAATAAAATTAACTCCTCTGCCTCCTCTTACCTTTAGAGGAGCTTGATCCCATGGTTTCTCAGAGTTGTTTAGATTTGCATTAGGCTGATGATTAAGGATTTTGAGCAGTGTCTTCTGTTTCTTTCAGTCATTTTGGATTCCTCAATTGACTGTTCTCTATTAAGTCCTATACCCTGCTTTCTAATATGGTTATTTAGGGTTATTTATTGTTGGTGGTGTGTCATGTTAACAGCCCGACAGAGTTCATTAGATGAGATTCCCTTATCAGGAGATTATTCAGTTATTCCATTTTTAAAATAGGTGGTCACTGTGTCCTTCATGGATCAGTTCTGTTGCAACCTCTCAGAAACTGAAGATGGGAAACAGTACAGTATTCTTTAAATCGTGTAATCATTCGATTGTTAAATATCTACTATTGTGTAATCAGTAATCATTGTATAAGGCAGTTTCTCCTATTGTCTGGCCACTGCTTCTGGTACCGATCTCCTGCTGTGTCAATTCCAAAGCAGCCAAATGACAGATGACACCATCATTACTTACGCAATCAAATAAGTTAATAATTGGATAGTCCTCGATATTTTACTTTCAAAAGATGGAACCAAACTCCAGTGATTGTCAAGGAAGTAGTACTTAGATAATTAAATAATGCCATGTGATTAACTCCCATGGGGTTTGACCGGACTACAGTCAAGAAGAACAACATCTCTATCGATTTTAATAATGAATATATAATGAAAAATGATTGAAAAATGACATGGTGGTGCAAACTTAAATCCAACAAGCAGTAGTCAGACTGATCTCTTACTGGAATAATGATGTTTTTCAAAAATTAAATGGAAAATTAATTAGTGGGCCTTTTATATTAACACCGATGAGATGGCACCAAAGTCCTAAACCTATCGCTGATGTAAAGATCTATTTACATAGCTAAATGATGAAGTAATGAGATGATATTATATCATCAACTCCCAAAATCTGACTCCAAACGGTAGTTATGGTCCATAACATTAACTGTATTTGAAATACGTAAATTAAATGATGAATATTACATAATTTCCTAGTTTAACAGTTAAAGAAGTAAGTGTAGTATTAGAATACATGATGGTCTGGTACATTGGTCTCCCCAAAGGAGGCTCAAAACTCCATTGATAACAGAATACATAATGACAGATTTTCATAATTAAATGAACACAAATTAAACAAGTGGATGGTGTTTTATGCATGAAGCCTAAATGATTGCACAAAACTGAAGAGATATTGAATACTTAATCAGAGATTTGAACAAAAAATGAATGAATAAAGAGATGGTTTCTCATAATTCTCCCTTGGAGAGATAAAAATTGATATCAACATTGATTTAAAAAAAAGAAAGGAAGAAAGAAAGAATGAAAGAAAGAAAGAAAGAATTCACAAGATACAATTGAACACCAACAAGGTGGATACAGACTCCACTCTCCCTGGAGTAGAAAAAGACAGATTTGAATAATGAAATAATCAGATTGTTATATGGTCTGTCACACTTGAGTCACACACACTGGCTCCAAACTTCAGGGGTCACAGATTATATAATGAAAGAATTTAATAATTACATCTTTAAATATGTAAGCCGTTGACATTTTTTAGTATCATCAATTCCTGGGCAGACTTGCCAAGTATGAAACTGTACGCTGTCATCAAGCATTTTTAACAGGCCATCAGTCAATCCTCAGATAATCATACTGTCTTGCCTGATGAATTCTGTTGGCCTGACCTCATCACAAGCGCCTGAATGTCTGTTGTGGTTCGGCAGGACATTTGATAGTGGGCCCAATCCTAGCGTAGCAGTAGTAGCCACAATGTTGATAACAGCTGAAAAGATGTCTGCAGCAGGGGCATCAATATCGTAGCTGAAAGAGAGATGTTCTTCTGTCTTCTGAGTCGTCATCCTTATGCCAGGTCTCGGTGATGATGCCGACCTCCTAGTGCCACTCCTTCTTCTCATGGTAGATCACAACCGATGTGAAGATGTAGAGGAAGAACAGGTAGTCAACAGCCAGACCACCGTTCCGGCCTTGGTGAAGTCCTTGAACTTCTCAGAGGGCACCGTGAAATCTTCAGGACTCAATCACCCAGCATCCCTCGTACTCTGGAAGATGCATAGATCATTCAGCAAATGCTCTGCCCATGTCTACAACTTTCCAACCTTGTCCCTGACAGATTTTTGCACCCTAACCGTAATCGGTGATGGCAGTGTCTGTGGTTTACATAATTTAAAGAATTAAATAAGTCACTAATAGCTAACTGTCACAATAAATAGGGGATGTAGCATTCTACTGGCAGGGAAGCATGGCCAGACTCCAGTCATGAAGGATGTCATCATCATCAATTGAGTCAATGAATCATACAATGTGAAGATATTGCACATTATCTCCACAAGTGGGAGCTTTACAGGTCTCTTCATGGAATGGGGGATTGTTGTTTACATAACTACACAAATATTTACGTTACCTTGGGGATTAACAGAGATTGTCAATTTACATTCATTAATTATGTAATTAGATGATCAGTGGCACCAGATTCCAGGTGTCATGGACGATATAATCGTTGTTTTATATAATTAAATATTCAAATAATGAGTTCATGTAACATCATCCACTTCCCTAAGGTGGCTCCAAACCAGGCTCATGAACTATGCAGTCGGGATTAATTTAAATATTTTAACTACACAATTGATGATAAGATGGTCTATAATAATTGCCTCCCATATCGCATCACCTCAATCCACAGATCATGGATTATCAAATGTCCTATTTTAATAATCAAATAACAAAATAATCAGAGGATGAAATGGTCTGCCATACTCCACACAACTGACTCTCTGTTGACTCCCACATGATTGTGGGAAACTCCCAGGTTCATCCCTTATTTAATGGCAGAGCAGAGTAGTAACATGTTTAAATGCTGAACTGTCATTGTGTATGCAGCGTTTTTAGAAGATATCACATATTTAATGTTGGGCGGCTGCCTCAAAAGAGATGGACTGAAATCCAATAATCACAAAGTTTACTCTAACAAATGGATTACCACCATCCTGAAGGAAGTCATCAATGGCAAACTCACCTTTTGATGAATAATTGTCAGTCTTATTTGTCTTTTGTTCCATAGTTTGACTTCTTAGGAGCTAGAGTATTCATAAACAGAAGACTTTGAACTGTTTCTCCACAGACTACGTTCTCTGATGACTGGGTAATCTTGAATTTGGTAACCAGTAAAAGCTGTAGACACACCTCCAGAGGTGTGGCTATGACTTGTTTAGGCGAATCAAATGTTCTCATTAAAAGTTTTAGGAGATAGTTACCTTGGGAGACTGTAATGTCCCATGATAACACTTTCTCGAAGCTGCTCTCTCGTCCTTGGCCCATGATACCAGGATACAGAATGCAACACGGTTGCCAGGCAACATTTATGAACCAACATTCTGTCCCATTCTAGTGCCCCTCCCACATGCTTAAAGGAGTATACCCACCGATGAGCTAAACTTACAGCCTCACTGAGTTTCTCACAAAAACAAAGCAGGGCTCTTTCTTTTGGGTTCTACATATTTACCAGTCTCTCAAGCTACAACTTGCCTATAGTGACATAAGCATGAAAACGAAAGCATCATTGTGCCATTCAAGTACAATGATGAGTATTTTAAACCTGTTTTCTATGCTTCAATTTTCTAATTTCTAGATCGGAAGCAATACAATTAATCGCCTCTACCTTAATCCCTTTCCCTTTATTGAAATAAAATTAACTCCTCTGCCTCCTCTTACCTTTAGAGGAGCTTGATCCCATGGTTTCTCAGAGTTGTTTAGATTTGCATTAGGCTGATGATTAAGGATTTTGAGCAGTGTCTTCTGTTTCTTTCAGTCATTTTGGATTCCTCAATTGACTGTTCTCTATTAAGTCCTATACCCTGCTTTCTAATATGGTTATTTAGGGTTATTTATTGTTGGTGGTGTGTCATGTTAACAGCCCGACAGAGTTCATTAGATGAGATTCCCTTATCAGGAGATTATTCAGTTATTCCATTTTTAAAATAGGTGGTCACTGTGTCCTTCATGGATCAGTTCTGTTGCAACCTCTCAGAAACTGAAGATGGGAAACAGTACAGTATTCTTTAAATCGTGTAATCATTCGATTGTTAAATATCTACTATTGTGTAATCAGTAATCATTGTATAAGGCAGTTTCTCCTATTGTCTGGCCACTGCTTCTGGTACCGATCTCCTGCTGTGTCAATTCCAAAGCAGCCAAATGACAGATGACACCATCATTACTTACGCAATCAAATAAGTTAATAATTGGATAGTCCTCGATATTTTACTTTCAAAAGATGGAACCAAACTCCAGTGATTGTCAAGGAAGTAGTACTTAGATAATTAAATAATGCCATGTGATTAACTCCCATGGGGTTTGACCGGACTACAGTCAAGAAGAACAACATCTCTATCGATTTTAATAATGAATATATAATGAAAAATGATTGAAAAATGACATGGTGGTGCAAACTTAAATCCAACAAGCAGTAGTCAGACTGATCTCTTACTGGAATAATGATGTTTTTCAAAAATTAAATGGAAAATTAATTAGTGGGCCTTTTATATTAACACCGATGAGATGGCACCAAAGTCCTAAACCTATCGCTGATGTAAAGATCTATTTACATAGCTAAATGATGAAGTAATGAGATGATATTATATCACCAACTCCCAAAATCTGACTCCAAACGGTAGTTATGGTCCATAACATTAACTGTATTTGAAATACGTAAATTAAATGATGAATATTACATAATTTCCTAGTTTAACAGTTAAAGAAGTAAGTGTAGTATTAGAATACATGATGGTCTGGTACATTGGTCTCCCCAAAGGAGGCTCAAAACTCCAGTGATAACAGAATACATAATGACAGATTTTCATAATTAAATGAACACAAATTAAACAAGTGGATGGTGTTTTATGCATGAAGCCTAAATGATTGCACAAAACTGAAGAGATATTGAATACTTAATCAGAGATTTGAACAAAAAATGAATGAATAAAGAGATGGTTTCTCATAATTCTCCCTTGGAGAGATAAAAATTGATATCAACATTGATTTAAAAAAAGAAAGGAAGAAAGAAAGAATGAAAGAAAGAAAGAAAGAATTCACAAGATACAATTGAACACCAACAAGGTGGATACAGACTCCACTCTCCCTGGAGTAGAAAAAGACAGATTTGAATAATGAAATAATCAGATTGTTATATGGTCTGTCACACTTGAGTCACACACACTGGCTCCAAACTTCAGGGGTCACAGATTATATAATGAAAGAATTTAATAATTACATCTTTAAATATGTAAGCCGTTGACATTTTTTAGTATCATCAATTCCTGGGCAGACTTGCCAAGTATGAAACTGTACGCTGTCATCAAGCATTTTTAACAGGCCATCAGTCAATCCTCAGATAATCATACTGTCTTGCCTGATGAATTCTGTTGGCCTGACCTCATCACAAGCGCCTGAATGTCTGTTGTGGTTCGGCAGGACATTTGATAGTGGGCCCAATCCTAGCGTAGCAGTAGTAGCCACAATGTTGATAACAGCTGAAAAGATGTCTGCAGCAGGGGCATCAATATCGTAGCTGAAAGAGAGATGTTCTTCTGTCTTCTGAGTCGTCATCCTTATGCCAGGTCTCGGCGATGATGCCGACCTCCTAGTGCCACTCCTTCCTCTCATGGTAGATCACAACCGATGTGAAGATGTAGAGGAAGAACAGGTAGTCAACAGCCAGACCACCGTTCCGGCCTTGGTGAAGTCCTTGAACTTCTCAGAGGGCACCGTGAAATCTTCAGGACTCAATCACCCAGCATCCCTCGTACTCTGGAAGATGCATAGATCATTCAGCAAATGCTCTGCCCATGTCTACAACTTTCCAACCTTGTCCCTGACAGATTTTTGCACCCTAACCGTAATCGGTGATGGCAGTGTCTGTGGTTTACATAATTTAAAGAATTAAATAAGTCACTAATAGCTAACTGTCACAATAAATAGGGGATGTAGCATTCTACTGGCAGGGAAGCATGGCCAGACTCCAGTCATGAAGGATGTCATCATCATCAATTGAGTCAATGAATCATACAATGTGAAGATATTGCACATTATCTCCACAAGTGGGAGCTTTACAGGTCTCTTCATGGAATGGGGGATTGTTGTTTACATAACTACACAAATATTTACGTTACCTTGGGGATTAACAGAGATTGTCAATTTACATTCATTAATTATGTAATTAGATGATCAGTGGCACCAGATTCCAGGTGTCATGGACGATATAATCGTTGTTTTATATAATTAAATATTCAAATAATGAGTTCATGTAACATCATCCACTTCCCTAAGGTGGCTCCAAACCAGGCTCATGAACTATGCAGTCGGGATTAATTTAAATATTTTAACTACACAATTGATGATAAGATGGTCTATAATAATTGCCTCCCATATCGCATCACCTCAATCCACAGATCATGGATTATCAAATGTCCTATTTTAATAATCAAATAACAAAATAATCAGAGGATGAAATGGTCTGCCATACTCCACACAACTGACTCTCTGTTGACTCCCACATGATTGTGGGAAACTCCCAGGTTCATCCCTTATTTAATGGCAGAGCAGAGTAGTAACATGTTTAAATGCTGAACTGTCATTGTGTATGCAGCGTTTTTAGAAGATATCACATATTTAATGTTGGGCGGCTGCCTCAAAAGAGATGGACTGAAATCCAATAATCACAAAGTTTACTCTAACAAATGGATTACCACCATCCTGAAGGAAGTCATCAATGGCAAACTCACCTTTTGATGAATAATTGTCAGTCTTATTTGTCTTTTGTTCCATAGTTTGACTTCTTAGGAGCTAGAGTATTCATAAACAGAAGACTTTGAACTGTTTCTCCACAGACTACGTTCTCTGATGACTGGGTAATCTTGAATTTGGTAACCAGTAAAAGCTGTAGACACACCTCCAGAGGTGTGGCTATGACTTGTTTAGGCGAATCAAATGTTCTCATTAAAAGTTTTAGGAGATAGTTACCTTGGGAGACTGTAATGTCCCATGATAACACTTTCTCGAAGCTGCTCTCTCGTCCTTGGCCCATGATACCAGGATACAGAATGCAACACGGTTGCCAGGCAACATTTATGAACCAACATTCTGTCCCATTCTAGTGCCCCTCCCACATGCTTAAAGGAGTATACCCACCGATGAGCTAAACTTACAGCCTCACTGAGTTTCTCACAAAAACAAAGCAGGGCTCTTTCTTTTGGGTTCTACATATTTACCAGTCTCTCAAGCTACAACTTGCCTATAGTGACATAAGCATGAAAACGAAAGCATCATTGTGCCATTCAAGTACAATGATGAGTATTTTAAACCTGTTTTCTATGCTTCAATTTTCTAATTTCTAGATCGGAAGCAATACAATTAATCGCCTCTACCTTAATCCCTTTCCCTTTATTGAAATAAAATTAACTCCTCTGCCTCCTCTTACCTTTAGAGGAGCTTGATCCCATGGTTTCTCAGAGTTGTTTAGATTTGCATTAGGCTGATGATTAAGGATTTTGAGCAGTGTCTTCTGTTTCTTTCAGTCATTTTGGATTCCTCAATTGACTGTTCTCTATTAAGTCCTATACCCTGCTTTCTAATATGGTTATTTAGGGTTATTTATTGTTGGTGGTGTGTCATGTTAACAGCCCGACAGAGTTCATTAGATGAGATTCCCTTATCAGGAGATTATTCAGTTATTCCATTTTTAAAATAGGTGGTCACTGTGTCCTTCATGGATCAGTTCTGTTGCAACCTCTCAGAAACTGAAGATGGGAAACAGTACAGTATTTTTTAAATCGTGTAATCATTCGATTGTTAAATATCTACTATTGTGTAATCAGTAATCATTGTATAAGGCAGTTTCTCCTATTGTCTGGCCACTGCTTCTGGTACCGATCTCCTGCTGTGTCAATTCCAAAGCAGCCAAATGACAGATGACACCATCATTACTTACGCAATCAAATAAGTTAATAATTGGATAGTCCTCGATATTTTACTTTCAAAAGATGGAACCAAACTCCAGTGATTGTCAAGGAAGTAGTACTTAGATAATTAAATAATGCCATGTGATTAACTCCCATGGGGTTTGACCGGACTACAGTCAAGAAGAACAACATCTCTATCGATTTTAATAATGAATATATAATGAAAAATGATTGAAAAATGACATGGTGGTGCAAACTTAAATCCAACAAGCAGTAGTCAGACTGATCTCTTACTGGAATAATGATGTTTTTCAAAAATTAAATGGAAAATTAATTAGTGGGCCTTTTATATTAACACCGATGAGATGGCACCAAAGTCCTAAACCTATCGCTGATGTAAAGATCTATTTACATAGCTAAATGATGAAGTAATGAGATGATATTATATCACCAACTCCCAAAATCTGACTCCAAACGGTAGTTATGGTCCATAACATTAACTGTATTTGAAATACGTAAATTAAATGATGAATATTACATAATTTCCTAGTTTAACAGTTAAAGAAGTAAGTGTAGTATTAGAATACATGATGGTCTGGTACATTGGTCTCCCCAAAGGAGGCTCAAAACTCCAGTGATAACAGAATACATAATGACAGATTTTCATAATTAAATGAACACAAATTAAACAAGTGGATGGTGTTTTATGCATGAAGCCTAAATGATTGCACAAAACTGAAGAGATATTGAATACTTAATCAGAGATTTGAACAAAAAATGAATGAATAAAGAGATGGTTTCTCATAATTCTCCCTTGGAGAGATAAAAATTGATATCAACATTGATTTAAAAAAAGAAAGGAAGAAAGAAAGAATGAAAGAAAGAAAGAAAGAAAGAATTCACAAGATACAATTGAACACCAACAAGGTGGATACAGACTCCACTCTCCCTGGAGTAGAAAAAGACAGATTTGAATAATGAAATAATCAGATTGTTATATGGTCTGTCACACTTGAGTCACACACACTGGCTCCAAACTTCAGGGGTCACAGATTATATAATGAAAGAATTTAATAATTACATCTTTAAATATGTAAGCCGTTGACATTTTTTAGTATCATCAATTCCTGGGCAGACTTGCCAAGTATGAAACTGTACGCTGTCATCAAGCATTTTTAACAGGCCATCAGTCAATCCTCAGATAATCATACTGTCTTGCCTGATGAATTCTGTTGGCCTGACCTCATCACAAGCGCCTGAATGTCTGTTGTGGTTCGGCAGGACATTTGATAGTGGGCCCAATCCTAGCGTAGCAGTAGTAGCCACAATGTTGATAACAGCTGAAAAGATGTCTGCAGCAGGGGCATCAATATCGTAGCTGAAAGAGAGATGTTCTTCTGTCTTCTGAGTCGTCATCCTTATGCCAGGTCTCGGGATGATGCCGACCTCCTAGTGCCACTCCTTCTTCTCATGGTAGATCACAACCGATGTGAAGATGTAGAGGAAGAACAGGTAGTCAACAGCCAGACCACCGTTCCGGCCTTGGTGAAGTCCTTGAACTTCTCAGAGGGCACCGTGAAATCTTCAGGACTCAATCACCCAGCATCCCTCGTACTCTGGAAGATGCATAGATCATTCAGCAAATGCTCTGCCCATGTCTACAACTTTCCAACCTTGTCCCTGACAGATTTTTGCACCCTAACCGTAATCGGTGATGGCAGTGTCTGTGGTTTACATAATTTAAAGAATTAAATAAGTCACTAATAGCTAACTGTCACAATAAATAGGGGATGTAGCATTCTACTGGCAGGGAAGCATGGCCAGACTCCAGTCATGAAGGATGTCATCATCATCAATTGAGTCAATGAATCATACAATGTGAAGATATTGCACATTATCTCCACAAGTGGGAGCTTTACAGGTCTCTTCATGGAATGGGGGATTGTTGTTTACATAACTACACAAATATTTACGTTACCTTGGGGATTAACAGAGATTGTCAATTTACATTCATTAATTATGTAATTAGATGATCAGTGGCACCAGATTCCAGGTGTCATGGACGATATAATCGTTGTTTTATATAATTAAATATTCAAATAATGAGTTCATGTAACATCATCCACTTCCCTAAGGTGGCTCCAAACCAGGCTCATGAACTATGCAGTCGGGATTAATTTAAATATTTTAACTACACAATTGATGATAAGATGGTCTATAATAATTGCCTCCCATATCGCATCACCTCAATCCACAGATCATGGATTATCAAATGTCCTATTTTAATAATCAAATAACAAAATAATCAGAGGATGAAATGGTCTGCCATACTCCACACAACTGACTCTCTGTTGACTCCCACATGATTGTGGGAAACTCCCAGGTTCATCCCTTATTTAATGGCAGAGCAGAGTAGTAACATGTTTAAATGCTGAACTGTCATTGTGTATGCAGCGTTTTTAGAAGATATCACATATTTAATGTTGGGCGGCTGCCTCAAAAGAGATGGACTGAAATCCAATAATCACAAAGTTTACTCTAACAAATGGATTACCACCATCCTGAAGGAAGTCATCAATGGCAAACTCACCTTTTGATGAATAATTGTCAGTCTTATTTGTCTTTTGTTCCATAGTTTGACTTCTTAGGAGCTAGAGTATTCATAAACAGAAGACTTTGAACTGTTTCTCCACAGACTACGTTCTCTGATGACTGGGTAATCTTGAATTTGGTAACCAGTAAAAGCTGTAGACACACCTCCAGAGGTGTGGCTATGACTTGTTTAGGCGAATCAAATGTTCTCATTAAAAGTTTTAGGAGATAGTTACCTTGGGAGACTGTAATGTCCCATGATAACACTTTCTCGAAGCTGCTCTCTCGTCCTTGGCCCATGATACCAGGATACAGAATGCAACACGGTTGCCAGGCAACATTTATGAACCAACATTCTGTCCCATTCTAGTGCCCCTCCCACATGCTTAAAGGAGTATACCCACCGATGAGCTAAACTTACAGCCTCACTGAGTTTCTCACAAAAACAAAGCAGGGCTCTTTCTTTTGGGTTCTACATATTTACCAGTCTCTCAAGCTACAACTTGCCTATAGTGACATAAGCATGAAAACGAAAGCATCATTGTGCCATTCAAGTACAATGATGAGTATTTTAAACCTGTTTTCTATGCTTCAATTTTCTAATTTCTAGATCGGAAGCAATACAATTAATCGCCTCTACCTTAATCCCTTTCCCTTTATTGAAATAAAATTAACTCCTCTGCCTCCTCTTACCTTTAGAGGAGCTTGATCCCATGGTTTCTCAGAGTTGTTTAGATTTGCATTAGGCTGATGATTAAGGATTTTGAGCAGTGTCTTCTGTTTCTTTCAGTCATTTTGGATTCCTCAATTGACTGTTCTCTATTAAGTCCTATACCCTGCTTTCTAATATGGTTATTTAGGGTTATTTATTGTTGGTGGTGTGTCATGTTAACAGCCCGACAGAGTTCATTAGATGAGATTCCCTTATCAGGAGATTATTCAGTTATTCCATTTTTAAAATAGGTGGTCACTGTGTCCTTCATGGATCAGTTCTGTTGCAACCTCTCAGAAACTGAAGATGGGAAACAGTACAGTATTTTTTAAATCGTGTAATCATTCGATTGTTAAATATCTACTATTGTGTAATCAGTAATCATTGTATAAGGCAGTTTCTCCTATTGTCTGGCCACTGCTTCTGGTACCGATCTCCTGCTGTGTCAATTCCAAAGCAGCCAAATGACAGATGACACCATCATTACTTACGCAATCAAATAAGTTAATAATTGGATAGTCCTCGATATTTTACTTTCAAAAGATGGAACCAAACTCCAGTGATTGTCAAGGAAGTAGTACTTAGATAATTAAATAATGCCATGTGATTAACTCCCATGGGGTTTGACCGGACTACAGTCAAGAAGAACAACATCTCTATCGATTTTAATAATGAATATATAATGAAAAATGATTGAAAAATGACATGGTGGTGCAAACTTAAATCCAACAAGCAGTAGTCAGACTGATCTCTTACTGGAATAATGATGTTTTTCAAAAATTAAATGGAAAATTAATTAGTGGGCCTTTTATATTAACACCGATGAGATGGCACCAAAGTCCTAAACCTATCGCTGATGTAAAGATCTATTTACATAGCTAAATGATGAAGTAATGAGATGATATTATATCACCAACTCCCAAAATCTGACTCCAAACGGTAGTTATGGTCCATAACATTAACTGTATTTGAAATACGTAAATTAAATGATGAATATTACATAATTTCCTAGTTTAACAGTTAAAGAAGTAAGTGTAGTATTAGAATACATGATGGTCTGGTACATTGGTCTCCCCAAAGGAGGCTCAAAACTCCAGTGATAACAGAATACATAATGACAGATTTTCATAATTAAATGAACACAAATTAAACAAGTGGATGGTGTTTTATGCATGAAGCCTAAATGATTGCACAAAACTGAAGAGATATTGAATACTTAATCAGAGATTTGAACAAAAAATGAATGAATAAAGAGATGGTTTCTCATAATTCTCCCTTGGAGAGATAAAAATTGATATCAACATTGATTTAAAAAAAGAAAGGAAGAAAGAAAGAATGAAAGAAAGAAAGAAAGAATTCACAAGATACAATTGAACACCAACAAGGTGGATACAGACTCCACTCTCCCTGGAGTAGAAAAAGACAGATTTGAATAATGAAATAATCAGATTGTTATATGGTCTGTCACACTTGAGTCACACACACTGGCTCCAAACTTCAGGGGTCACAGATTATATAATGAAAGAATTTAATAATTACATCTTTAAATATGTAAGCCGTTGACATTTTTTAGTATCATCAATTCCTGGGCAGACTTGCCAAGTATGAAACTGTACGCTGTCATCAAGCATTTTTAACAGGCCATCAGTCAATCCTCAGATAATCATACTGTCTTGCCTGATGAATTCTGTTGGCCTGACCTCATCACAAGCGCCTGAATGTCTGTTGTGGTTCGGCAGGACATTTGATAGTGGGCCCAATCCTAGCGTAGCAGTAGTAGCCACAATGTTGATAACAGCTGAAAAGATGTCTGCAGCAGGGGCATCAATATCGTAGCTGAAAGAGAGATGTTCTTCTGTCTTCTGAGTCGTCATCCTTATGCCAGGTCTCGGCGATGATGCCGACCTCCTAGTGCCACTCCTTCTTCTCATGGTAGATCACAACCGATGTGAAGATGTAGAGGAAGAACAGGTAGTCAACAGCCAGACCACCGTTCCGGCCTTGGTGAAGTCCTTGAACTTCTCAGAGGGCACCGTGAAATCTTCAGGACTCAATCACCCAGCATCCCTCGTACTCTGGAAGATGCATAGATCATTCAGCAAATGCTCTGCCCATGTCTACAACTTTCCAACCTTGTCCCTGACAGATTTTTGCACCCTAACCGTAATCGGTGATGGCAGTGTCTGTGGTTTACATAATTTAAAGAATTAAATAAGTCACTAATAGCTAACTGTCACAATAAATAGGGGATGTAGCATTCTACTGGCAGGGAAGCATGGCCAGACTCCAGTCATGAAGGATGTCATCATCATCAATTGAGTCAATGAATCATACAATGTGAAGATATTGCACATTATCTCCACAAGTGGGAGCTTTACAGGTCTCTTCATGGAATGGGGGATTGTTGTTTACATAACTACACAAATATTTACGTTACCTTGGGGATTAACAGAGATTGTCAATTTACATTCATTAATTATGTAATTAGATGATCAGTGGCACCAGATTCCAGGTGTCATGGACGATATAATCGTTGTTTTATATAATTAAATATTCAAATAATGAGTTCATGTAACATCATCCACTTCCCTAAGGTGGCTCCAAACCAGGCTCATGAACTATGCAGTCGGGATTAATTTAAATATTTTAACTACACAATTGATGATAAGATGGTCTATAATAATTGCCTCCCATATCGCATCACCTCAATCCACAGATCATGGATTATCAAATGTCCTATTTTAATAATCAAATAACAAAATAATCAGAGGATGAAATGGTCTGCCATACTCCACACAACTGACTCTCTGTTGACTCCCACATGATTGTGGGAAACTCCCAGGTTCATCCCTTATTTAATGGCAGAGCAGAGTAGTAACATGTTTAAATGCTGAACTGTCATTGTGTATGCAGCGTTTTTAGAAGATATCACATATTTAATGTTGGGCGGCTGCCTCAAAAGAGATGGACTGAAATCCAATAATCACAAAGTTTACTCTAACAAATGGATTACCACCATCCTGAAGGAAGTCATCAATGGCAAACTCACCTTTTGATGAATAATTGTCAGTCTTATTTGTCTTTTGTTCCATAGTTTGACTTCTTAGGAGCTAGAGTATTCATAAACAGAAGACTTTGAACTGTTTCTCCACAGACTACGTTCTCTGATGACTGGGTAATCTTGAATTTGGTAACCAGTAAAAGCTGTAGACACACCTCCAGAGGTGTGGCTATGACTTGTTTAGGCGAATCAAATGTTCTCATTAAAAGTTTTAGGAGATAGTTACCTTGGGAGACTGTAATGTCCCATGATAACACTTTCTCGAAGCTGCTCTCTCGTCCTTGGCCCATGATACCAGGATACAGAATGCAACACGGTTGCCAGGCAACATTTATGAACCAACATTCTGTCCCATTCTAGTGCCCCTCCCACATGCTTAAAGGAGTATACCCACCGATGAGCTAAACTTACAGCCTCACTGAGTTTCTCACAAAAACAAAGCAGGGCTCTTTCTTTTGGGTTCTACATATTTACCAGTCTCTCAAGCTACAACTTGCCTATAGTGACATAAGCATGAAAACGAAAGCATCATTGTGCCATTCAAGTACAATGATGAGTATTTTAAACCTGTTTTCTATGCTTCAATTTTCTAATTTCTAGATCGGAAGCAATACAATTAATCGCCTCTACCTTAATCCCTTTCCCTTTATTGAAATAAAATTAACTCCTCTGCCTCCTCTTACCTTTAGAGGAGCTTGATCCCATGGTTTCTCAGAGTTGTTTAGATTTGCATTAGGCTGATGATTAAGGATTTTGAGCAGTGTCTTCTGTTTCTTTCAGTCATTTTGGATTCCTCAATTGACTGTTCTCTATTAAGTCCTATACCCTGCTTTCTAATATGGTTATTTAGGGTTATTTATTGTTGGTGGTGTGTCATGTTAACAGCCCGACAGAGTTCATTAGATGAGATTCCCTTATCAGGAGATTATTCAGTTATTCCATTTTTAAAATAGGTGGTCACTGTGTCCTTCATGGATCAGTTCTGTTGCAACCTCTCAGAAACTGAAGATGGGAAACAGTACAGTATTTTTTAAATCGTGTAATCATTCGATTGTTAAATATCTACTATTGTGTAATCAGTAATCATTGTATAAGGCAGTTTCTCCTATTGTCTGGCCACTGCTTCTGGTACCGATCTCCTGCTGTGTCAATTCCAAAGCAGCCAAATGACAGATGACACCATCATTACTTACGCAATCAAATAAGTTAATAATTGGATAGTCCTCGATATTTTACTTTCAAAAGATGGAACCAAACTCCAGTGATTGTCAAGGAAGTAGTACTTAGATAATTAAATAATGCCATGTGATTAACTCCCATGGGGTTTGACCGGACTACAGTCAAGAAGAACAACATCTCTATCGATTTTAATAATGAATATATAATGAAAAATGATTGAAAAATGACATGGTGGTGCAAACTTAAATCCAACAAGCAGTAGTCAGACTGATCTCTTACTGGAATAATGATGTTTTTCAAAAATTAAATGGAAAATTAATTAGTGGGCCTTTTATATTAACACCGATGAGATGGCACCAAAGTCCTAAACCTATCGCTGATGTAAAGATCTATTTACATAGCTAAATGATGAAGTAATGAGATGATATTATATCATCAACTCCCAAAATCTGACTCCAAACGGTAGTTATGGTCCATAACATTAACTGTATTTGAAATACGTAAATTAAATGATGAATATTACATAATTTCCTAGTTTAACAGTTAAAGAAGTAAGTGTAGTATTAGAATACATGATGGTCTGGTACATTGGTCTCCCCAAAGGAGGCTCAAAACTCCAGTGATAACAGAATACATAATGACAGATTTTCATAATTAAATGAACACAAATTAAACAAGTGGATGGTGTTTTATGCATGAAGCCTAAATGATTGCACAAAACTGAAGAGATATTGAATACTTAATCAGAGATTTGAACAAAAAATGAATGAATAAAGAGATGGTTTCTCATAATTCTCCCTTGGAGAGATAAAAATTGATATCAACATTGATTTAAAAAAAGAAAGGAAGAAAGAAAGAATGAAAGAAAGAAAGAAAGAATTCACAAGATACAATTGAACACCAACAAGGTGGATACAGACTCCACTCTCCCTGGAGTAGAAAAAGACAGATTTGAATAATGAAATAATCAGATTGTTATATGGTCTGTCACACTTGAGTCACACACACTGGCTCCAAACTTCAGGGGTCACAGATTATATAATGAAAGAATTTAATAATTACATCTTTAAATATGTAAGCCGTTGACATTTTTTAGTATCATCAATTCCTGGGCAGACTTGCCAAGTATGAAACTGTACGCTGTCATCAAGCATTTTTAACAGGCCATCAGTCAATCCTCAGATAATCATACTGTCTTGCCTGATGAATTCTGTTGGCCTGACCTCATCACAAGCGCCTGAATGTCTGTTGTGGTTCGGCAGGACATTTGATAGTGGGCCCAATCCTAGCGTAGCAGTAGTAGCCACAATGTTGATAACAGCTGAAAAGATGTCTGCAGCAGGGGCATCAATATCGTAGCTGAAAGAGAGATGTTCTTCTGTCTTCTGAGTCGTCATCCTTATGCCAGGTCTCGGCGATGATGCCGACCTCCTAGTGCCACTCCTTCTTCTCATGGTAGATCACAACCGATGTGAAGATGTAGAGGAAGAACAGGTAGTCAACAGCCAGACCACCGTTCCGGCCTTGGTGAAGTCCTTGAACTTCTCAGAGGGCACCGTGAAATCTTCAGGACTCAATCACCCAGCATCCCTCGTACTCTGGAAGATGCATAGATCATTCAGCAAATGCTCTGCCCATGTCTACAACTTTCCAACCTTGTCCCTGACAGATTTTTGCACCCTAACCGTAATCGGTGATGGCAGTGTCTGTGGTTTACATAATTTAAAGAATTAAATAAGTCACTAATAGCTAACTGTCACAATAAATAGGGGATGTAGCATTCTACTGGCAGGGAAGCATGGCCAGACTCCAGTCATGAAGGATGTCATCATCATCAATTGAGTCAATGAATCATACAATGTGAAGATATTGCACATTATCTCCACAAGTGGGAGCTTTACAGGTCTCTTCATGGAATGGGGGATTGTTGTTTACATAACTACACAAATATTTACGTTACCTTGGGGATTAACAGAGATTGTCAATTTACATTCATTAATTATGTAATTAGATGATCAGTGGCACCAGATTCCAGGTGTCATGGACGATATAATCGTTGTTTTATATAATTAAATATTCAAATAATGAGTTCATGTAACATCATCCACTTCCCTAAGGTGGCTCCAAACCAGGCTCATGAACTATGCAGTCGGGATTAATTTAAATATTTTAACTACACAATTGATGATAAGATGGTCTATAATAATTGCCTCCCATATCGCATCACCTCAATCCACAGATCATGGATTATCAAATGTCCTATTTTAATAATCAAATAACAAAATAATCAGAGGATGAAATGGTCTGCCATACTCCACACAACTGACTCTCTGTTGACTCCCACATGATTGTGGGAAACTCCCAGGTTCATCCCTTATTTAATGGCAGAGCAGAGTAGTAACATGTTTAAATGCTGAACTGTCATTGTGTATGCAGCGTTTTTAGAAGATATCACATATTTAATGTTGGGCGGCTGCCTCAAAAGAGATGGACTGAAATCCAATAATCACAAAGTTTACTCTAACAAATGGATTACCACCATCCTGAAGGAAGTCATCAATGGCAAACTCACCTTTTGATGAATAATTGTCAGTCTTATTTGTCTTTTGTTCCATAGTTTGACTTCTTAGGAGCTAGAGTATTCATAAACAGAAGACTTTGAACTGTTTCTCCACAGACTACGTTCTCTGATGACTGGGTAATCTTGAATTTGGTAACCAGTAAAAGCTGTAGACACACCTCCAGAGGTGTGGCTATGACTTGTTTAGGCGAATCAAATGTTCTCATTAAAAGTTTTAGGAGATAGTTACCTTGGGAGACTGTAATGTCCCATGATAACACTTTCTCGAAGCTGCTCTCTCGTCCTTGGCCCATGATACCAGGATACAGAATGCAACAGGGTTGCCAGGCAACATTTATGAACCAACATTCTGTCCCATTCTAGTGCCCCTCCCACATGCTTAAAGGAGTATACCCACCGATGAGCTAAACTTACAGCCTCACTGAGTTTCTCACAAAAACAAAGCAGGGCTCTTTCTTTTGGGTTCTACATATTTACCAGTCTCTCAAGCTACAACTTGCCTATAGTGACATAAGCATGAAAACGAAAGCATCATTGTGCCATTCAAGTACAATGATGAGTATTTTAAACCTGTTTTCTATGCTTCAATTTTCTAATTTCTAGATCGGAAGCAATACAATTAATCGCCTCTACCTTAATCCCTTTCCCTTTATTGAAATAAAATTAACTCCTCTGCCTCCTCTTACCTTTAGAGGAGCTTGATCCCATGGTTTCTCAGAGTTGTTTAGATTTGCATTAGGCTGATGATTAAGGATTTTGAGCAGTGTCTTCTGTTTCTTTCAGTCATTTTGGATTCCTCAATTGACTGTTCTCTATTAAGTCCTATACCCTGCTTTCTAATATGGTTATTTAGGGTTATTTATTGTTGGTGGTGTGTCATGTTAACAGCCCGACAGAGTTCATTAGATGAGATTCCCTTATCAGGAGATTATTCAGTTATTCCATTTTTAAAATAGGTGGTCACTGTGTCCTTCATGGATCAGTTCTGTTGCAACCTCTCAGAAACTGAAGATGGGAAACAGTACAGTATTTTTTTAAATCGTGTAATCATTCGATTGTTAAATATCTACTATTGTGTAATCAGTAATCATTGTATAAGGCAGTTTCTCCTATTGTCTGGCCACTGCTTCTGGTACCGATCTCCTGCTGTGTCAATTCCAAAGCAGCCAAATGACAGATGACACCATCATTACTTACGCAATCAAATAAGTTAATAATTGGATAGTCCTCGATATTTTACTTTCAAAAGATGGAACCAAACTCCAGTGATTGTCAAGGAAGTAGTACTTAGATAATTAAATAATGCCATGTGATTAACTCCCATGGGGTTTGACCGGACTACAGTCAAGAAGAACAACATCTCTATCGATTTTAATAATGAATATATAATGAAAAATGATTGAAAAATGACATGGTGGTGCAAACTTAAATCCAACAAGCAGTAGTCAGACTGATCTCTTACTGGAATAATGATGTTTTTCAAAAATTAAATGGAAAATTAATTAGTGGGCCTTTTATATTAACACCGATGAGATGGCACCAAAGTCCTAAACCTATCGCTGATGTAAAGATCTATTTACATAGCTAAATGATGAAGTAATGAGATGATATTATATCATCAACTCCCAAAATCTGACTCCAAACGGTAGTTATGGTCCATAACATTAACTGTATTTGAAATACGTAAATTAAATGATGAATATTACATAATTTCCTAGTTTAACAGTTAAAGAAGTAAGTGTAGTATTAGAATACATGATGGTCTGGTACATTGGTCTCCCCAAAGGAGGCTCAAAACTCCATTGATAACAGAATACATAATGACAGATTTTCATAATTAAATGAACACAAATTAAACAAGTGGATGGTGTTTTATGCATGAAGCCTAAATGATTGCACAAAACTGAAGAGATATTGAATACTTAATCAGAGATTTGAACAAAAAATGAATGAATAAAGAGATGGTTTCTCATAATTCTCCCTTGGAGAGATAAAAATTGATATCAACATTGATTTAAAAAAAGAAAGGAAGAAAGAAAGAATGAAAGAAAGAAAGAAAGAATTCACAAGATACAATTGAACACCAACAAGGTGGATACAGACTCCACTCTCCCTGGAGTAGAAAAAGACAGATTTGAATAATGAAATAATCAGATTGTTATATGGTCTGTCACACTTGAGTCACACACACTGGCTCCAAACTTCAGGGGTCACAGATTATATAATGAAAGAATTTAATAATTACATCTTTAAATATGTAAGCCGTTGACATTTTTTAGTATCATCAATTCCTGGGCAGACTTGCCAAGTATGAAACTGTACGCTGTCATCAAGCATTTTTAACAGGCCATCAGTCAATCCTCAGATAATCATACTGTCTTGCCTGATGAATTCTGTTGGCCTGACCTCATCACAAGCGCCTGAATGTCTGTTGTGGTTCGGCAGGACATTTGATAGTGGGCCCAATCCTAGCGTAGCAGTAGTAGCCACAATGTTGATAACAGCTGAAAAGATGTCTGCAGCAGGGGCATCAATATCGTAGCTGAAAGAGAGATGTTCTTCTGTCTTCTGAGTCGTCATCCTTATGCCAGGTCTCGGCGATGATGCCGACCTCCTAGTGCCACTCCTTCTTCTCATGGTAGATCACAACCGATGTGAAGATGTAGAGGAAGAACAGGTAGTCAACAGCCAGACCACCGTTCCGGCCTTGGTGAAGTCCTTGAACTTCTCAGAGGGCACCGTGAAATCTTCAGGACTCAATCACCCAGCATCCCTCGTACTCTGGAAGATGCATAGATCATTCAGCAAATGCTCTGCCCATGTCTACAACTTTCCAACCTTGTCCCTGACAGATTTTTGCACCCTAACCGTAATCGGTGATGGCAGTGTCTGTGGTTTACATAATTTAAAGAATTAAATAAGTCACTAATAGCTAACTGTCACAATAAATAGGGGATGTAGCATTCTACTGGCAGGGAAGCATGGCCAGACTCCAGTCATGAAGGATGTCATCATCATCAATTGAGTCAATGAATCATACAATGTGAAGATATTGCACATTATCTCCACAAGTGGGAGCTTTACAGGTCTCTTCATGGAATGGGGGATTGTTGTTTACATAACTACACAAATATTTACGTTACCTTGGGGATTAACAGAGATTGTCAATTTACATTCATTAATTATGTAATTAGATGATCAGTGGCACCAGATTCCAGGTGTCATGGACGATATAATCGTTGTTTTATATAATTAAATATTCAAATAATGAGTTCATGTAACATCATCCACTTCCCTAAGGTGGCTCCAAACCAGGCTCATGAACTATGCAGTCGGGATTAATTTAAATATTTTAACTACACAATTGATGATAAGATGGTCTATAATAATTGCCTCCCATATCGCATCACCTCAATCCACAGATCATGGATTATCAAATGTCCTATTTTAATAATCAAATAACAAAATAATCAGAGGATGAAATGGTCTGCCATACTCCACACAACTGACTCTCTGTTGACTCCCACATGATTGTGGGAAACTCCCAGGTTCATCCCTTATTTAATGGCAGAGCAGAGTAGTAACATGTTTAAATGCTGAACTGTCATTGTGTATGCAGCGTTTTTAGAAGATATCACATATTTAATGTTGGGCGGCTGCCTCAAAAGAGATGGACTGAAATCCAATAATCACAAAGTTTACTCTAACAAATGGATTACCACCATCCTGAAGGAAGTCATCAATGGCAAACTCACCTTTTGATGAATAATTGTCAGTCTTATTTGTCTTTTGTTCCATAGTTTGACTTCTTAGGAGCTAGAGTATTCATAAACAGAAGACTTTGAACTGTTTCTCCACAGACTACGTTCTCTGATGACTGGGTAATCTTGAATTTGGTAACCAGTAAAAGCTGTAGACACACCTCCAGAGGTGTGGCTATGACTTGTTTAGGCGAATCAAATGTTCTCATTAAAAGTTTTAGGAGATAGTTACCTTGGGAGACTGTAATGTCCCATGATAACACTTTCTCGAAGCTGCTCTCTCGTCCTTGGCCCATGATACCAGGATACAGAATGCAACACGGTTGCCAGGCAACATTTATGAACCAACATTCTGTCCCATTCTAGTGCCCCTCCCACATGCTTAAAGGAGTATACCCACCGATGAGCTAAACTTACAGCCTCACTGAGTTTCTCACAAAAACAAAGCAGGGCTCTTTCTTTTGGGTTCTACATATTTACCAGTCTCTCAAGCTACAACTTGCCTATAGTGACATAAGCATGAAAACGAAAGCATCATTGTGCCATTCAAGTACAATGATGAGTATTTTAAACCTGTTTTCTATGCTTCAATTTTCTAATTTCTAGATCGGAAGCAATACAATTAATCGCCTCTACCTTAATCCCTTTCCCTTTATTGAAATAAAATTAACTCCTCTGCCTCCTCTTACCTTTAGAGGAGCTTGATCCCATGGTTTCTCAGAGTTGTTTAGATTTGCATTAGGCTGATGATTAAGGATTTTGAGCAGTGTCTTCTGTTTCTTTCAGTCATTTTGGATTCCTCAATTGACTGTTCTCTATTAAGTCCTATACCCTGCTTTCTAATATGGTTATTTAGGGTTATTTATTGTTGGTGGTGTGTCATGTTAACAGCCCGACAGAGTTCATTAGATGAGATTCCCTTATCAGGAGATTATTCAGTTATTCCATTTTTAAAATAGGTGGTCACTGTGTCCTTCATGGATCAGTTCTGTTGCAACCTCTCAGAAACTGAAGATGGGAAACAGTACAGTATTTTTTAAATCGTGTAATCATTCGATTGTTAAATATCTACTATTGTGTAATCAGTAATCATTGTATAAGGCAGTTTCTCCTATTGTCTGGCCACTGCTTCTGGTACCGATCTCCTGCTGTGTCAATTCCAAAGCAGCCAAATGACAGATGACACCATCATTACTTACGCAATCAAATAAGTTAATAATTGGATAGTCCTCGATATTTTACTTTCAAAAGATGGAACCAAACTCCAGTGATTGTCAAGGAAGTAGTACTTAGATAATTAAATAATGCCATGTGATTAACTCCCATGGGGTTTGACCGGACTACAGTCAAGAAGAACAACATCTCTATCGATTTTAATAATGAATATATAATGAAAAATGATTGAAAAATGACATGGTGGTGCAAACTTAAATCCAACAAGCAGTAGTCAGACTGATCTCTTACTGGAATAATGATGTTTTTCAAAAATTAAATGGAAAATTAATTAGTGGGCCTTTTATATTAACACCGATGAGATGGCACCAAAGTCCTAAACCTATCGCTGATGTAAAGATCTATTTACATAGCTAAATGATGAAGTAATGAGATGATATTATATCATCAACTCCCAAAATCTGACTCCAAACGGTAGTTATGGTCCATAACATTAACTGTATTTGAAATACGTAAATTAAATGATGAATATTACATAATTTCCTAGTTTAACAGTTAAAGAAGTAAGTGTAGTATTAGAATACATGATGGTCTGGTACATTGGTCTCCCCAAAGGAGGCTCAAAACTCCAGTGATAACAGAATACATAATGACAGATTTTCATAATTAAATGAACACAAATTAAACAAGTGGATGGTGTTTTATGCATGAAGCCTAAATGATTGCACAAAACTGAAGAGATATTGAATACTTAATCAGAGATTTGAACAAAAAATGAATGAATAAAGAGATGGTTTCTCATAATTCTCCCTTGGAGAGATAAAAATTGATATCAACATTGATTTAAAAAAAGAAAGGAAGAAAGAAAGAATGAAAGAAAGAAAGAAAGAATTCACAAGATACAATTGAACACCAACAAGGTGGATACAGACTCCACTCTCCCTGGAGTAGAAAAAGACAGATTTGAATAATGAAATAATCAGATTGTTATATGGTCTGTCACACTTGAGTCACACACACTGGCTCCAAACTTCAGGGGTCACAGATTATATAATGAAAGAATTTAATAATTACATCTTTAAATATGTAAGCCGTTGACATTTTTTAGTATCATCAATTCCTGGGCAGACTTGCCAAGTATGAAACTGTACGCTGTCATCAAGCATTTTTAACAGGCCATCAGTCAATCCTCAGATAATCATACTGTCTTGCCTGATGAATTCTGTTGGCCTGACCTCATCACAAGCGCCTGAATGTCTGTTGTGGTTCGGCAGGACATTTGATAGTGGGCCCAATCCTAGCGTAGCAGTAGTAGCCACAATGTTGATAACAGCTGAAAAGATGTCTGCAGCAGGGGCATCAATATCGTAGCTGAAAGAGAGATGTTCTTCTGTCTTCTGAGTCGTCATCCTTATGCCAGGTCTCGATGATGCCGACCTCCTAGTGCCACTCCTTCTTCTCATGGTAGATCACAACCGATGTGAAGATGTAGAGGAAGAACAGGTAGTCAACAGCCAGACCACCGTTCCGGCCTTGGTGAAGTCCTTGAACTTCTCAGAGGGCACCGTGAAATCTTCAGGACTCAATCACCCAGCATCCCTCGTACTCTGGAAGATGCATAGATCATTCAGCAAATGCTCTGCCCATGTCTACAACTTTCCAACCTTGTCCCTGACAGATTTTTGCACCCTAACCGTAATCGGTGATGGCAGTGTCTGTGGTTTACATAATTTAAAGAATTAAATAAGTCACTAATAGCTAACTGTCACAATAAATAGGGGATGTAGCATTCTACTGGCAGGGAAGCATGGCCAGACTCCAGTCATGAAGGATGTCATCATCATCAATTGAGTCAATGAATCATACAATGTGAAGATATTGCACATTATCTCCACAAGTGGGAGCTTTACAGGTCTCTTCATGGAATGGGGGATTGTTGTTTACATAACTACACAAATATTTACGTTACCTTGGGGATTAACAGAGATTGTCAATTTACATTCATTAATTATGTAATTAGATGATCAGTGGCACCAGATTCCAGGTGTCATGGACGATATAATCGTTGTTTTATATAATTAAATATTCAAATAATGAGTTCATGTAACATCATCCACTTCCCTAAGGTGGCTCCAAACCAGGCTCATGAACTATGCAGTCGGGATTAATTTAAATATTTTAACTACACAATTGATGATAAGATGGTCTATAATAATTGCCTCCCATATCGCATCACCTCAATCCACAGATCATGGATTATCAAATGTCCTATTTTAATAATCAAATAACAAAATAATCAGAGGATGAAATGGTCTGCCATACTCCACACAACTGACTCTCTGTTGACTCCCACATGATTGTGGGAAACTCCCAGGTTCATCCCTTATTTAATGGCAGAGCAGAGTAGTAACATGTTTAAATGCTGAACTGTCATTGTGTATGCAGCGTTTTTAGAAGATATCACATATTTAATGTTGGGCGGCTGCCTCAAAAGAGATGGACTGAAATCCAATAATCACAAAGTTTACTCTAACAAATGGATTACCACCATCCTGAAGGAAGTCATCAATGGCAAACTCACCTTTTGATGAATAATTGTCAGTCTTATTTGTCTTTTGTTCCATAGTTTGACTTCTTAGGAGCTAGAGTATTCATAAACAGAAGACTTTGAACTGTTTCTCCACAGACTACGTTCTCTGATGACTGGGTAATCTTGAATTTGGTAACCAGTAAAAGCTGTAGACACACCTCCAGAGGTGTGGCTATGACTTGTTTAGGCGAATCAAATGTTCTCATTAAAAGTTTTAGGAGATAGTTACCTTGGGAGACTGTAATGTCCCATGATAACACTTTCTCGAAGCTGCTCTCTCGTCCTTGGCCCATGATACCAGGATACAGAATGCAACACGGTTGCCAGGCAACATTTATGAACCAACATTCTGTCCCATTCTAGTGCCCCTCCCACATGCTTAAAGGAGTATACCCACCGATGAGCTAAACTTACAGCCTCACTGAGTTTCTCACAAAAACAAAGCAGGGCTCTTTCTTTTGGGTTCTACATATTTACCAGTCTCTCAAGCTACAACTTGCCTATAGTGACATAAGCATGAAAACGAAAGCATCATTGTGCCATTCAAGTACAATGATGAGTATTTTAAACCTGTTTTCTATGCTTCAATTTTCTAATTTCTAGATCGGAAGCAATACAATTAATCGCCTCTACCTTAATCCCTTTCCCTTTATTGAAATAAAATTAACTCCTCTGCCTCCTCTTACCTTTAGAGGAGCTTGATCCCATGGTTTCTCAGAGTTGTTTAGATTTGCATTAGGCTGATGATTAAGGATTTTGAGCAGTGTCTTCTGTTTCTTTCAGTCATTTTGGATTCCTCAATTGACTGTTCTCTATTAAGTCCTATACCCTGCTTTCTAATATGGTTATTTAGGGTTATTTATTGTTGGTGGTGTGTCATGTTAACAGCCCGACAGAGTTCATTAGATGAGATTCCCTTATCAGGAGATTATTCAGTTATTCCATTTTTAAAATAGGTGGTCACTGTGTCCTTCATGGATCAGTTCTGTTGCAACCTCTCAGAAACTGAAGATGGGAAACAGTACAGTATTTTTTAAATCGTGTAATCATTCGATTGTTAAATATCTACTATTGTGTAATCAGTAATCATTGTATAAGGCAGTTTCTCCTATTGTCTGGCCACTGCTTCTGGTACCGATCTCCTGCTGTGTCAATTCCAAAGCAGCCAAATGACAGATGACACCATCATTACTTACGCAATCAAATAAGTTAATAATTGGATAGTCCTCGATATTTTACTTTCAAAAGATGGAACCAAACTCCAGTGATTGTCAAGGAAGTAGTACTTAGATAATTAAATAATGCCATGTGATTAACTCCCATGGGGTTTGACCGGACTACAGTCAAGAAGAACAACATCTCTATCGATTTTAATAATGAATATATAATGAAAAATGATTGAAAAATGACATGGTGGTGCAAACTTAAATCCAACAAGCAGTAGTCAGACTGATCTCTTACTGGAATAATGATGTTTTTCAAAAATTAAATGGAAAATTAATTAGTGGGCCTTTTATATTAACACCGATGAGATGGCACCAAAGTCCTAAACCTATCGCTGATGTAAAGATCTATTTACATAGCTAAATGATGAAGTAATGAGATGATATTATATCATCAACTCCCAAAATCTGACTCCAAACGGTAGTTATGGTCCATAACATTAACTGTATTTGAAATACGTAAATTAAATGATGAATATTACATAATTTCCTAGTTTAACAGTTAAAGAAGTAAGTGTAGTATTAGAATACATGATGGTCTGGTACATTGGTCTCCCCAAAGGAGGCTCAAAACTCCAGTGATAACAGAATACATAATGACAGATTTTCATAATTAAATGAACACAAATTAAACAAGTGGATGGTGTTTTATGCATGAAGCCTAAATGATTGCACAAAACTGAAGAGATATTGAATACTTAATCAGAGATTTGAACAAAAAATGAATGAATAAAGAGATGGTTTCTCATAATTCTCCCTTGGAGAGATAAAAATTGATATCAACATTGATTTAAAAAAAGAAAGGAAGAAAGAAAGAATGAAAGAAAGAAAGAAAGAATTCACAAGATACAATTGAACACCAACAAGGTGGATACAGACTCCACTCTCCCTGGAGTAGAAAAAGACAGATTTGAATAATGAAATAATCAGATTGTTATATGGTCTGTCACACTTGAGTCACACACACTGGCTCCAAACTTCAGGGGTCACAGATTATATAATGAAAGAATTTAATAATTACATCTTTAAATATGTAAGCCGTTGACATTTTTTAGTATCATCAATTCCTGGGCAGACTTGCCAAGTATGAAACTGTACGCTGTCATCAAGCATTTTTAACAGGCCATCAGTCAATCCTCAGATAATCATACTGTCTTGCCTGATGAATTCTGTTGGCCTGACCTCATCACAAGCGCCTGAATGTCTGTTGTGGTTCGGCAGGACATTTGATAGTGGGCCCAATCCTAGCGTAGCAGTAGTAGCCACAATGTTGATAACAGCTGAAAAGATGTCTGCAGCAGGGGCATCAATATCGTAGCTGAAAGAGAGATGTTCTTCTGTCTTCTGAGTCGTCATCCTTATGCCAGGTCTCGGCGATGATGCCGACCTCCTAGTGCCACTCCTTCTTCTCATGGTAGATCACAACCGATGTGAAGATGTAGAGGAAGAACAGGTAGTCAACAGCCAGACCACCGTTCCGGCCTTGGTGAAGTCCTTGAACTTCTCAGAGGGCACCGTGAAATCTTCAGGACTCAATCACCCAGCATCCCTCGTACTCTGGAAGATGCATAGATCATTCAGCAAATGCTCTGCCCATGTCTACAACTTTCCAACCTTGTCCCTGACAGATTTTTGCACCCTAACCGTAATCGGTGATGGCAGTGTCTGTGGTTTACATAATTTAAAGAATTAAATAAGTCACTAATAGCTAACTGTCACAATAAATAGGGGATGTAGCATTCTACTGGCAGGGAAGCATGGCCAGACTCCAGTCATGAAGGATGTCATCATCATCAATTGAGTCAATGAATCATACAATGTGAAGATATTGCACATTATCTCCACAAGTGGGAGCTTTACAGGTCTCTTCATGGAATGGGGGATTGTTGTTTACATAACTACACAAATATTTACGTTACCTTGGGGATTAACAGAGATTGTCAATTTACATTCATTAATTATGTAATTAGATGATCAGTGGCACCAGATTCCAGGTGTCATGGACGATATAATCGTTGTTTTATATAATTAAATATTCAAATAATGAGTTCATGTAACATCATCCACTTCCCTAAGGTGGCTCCAAACCAGGCTCATGAACTATGCAGTCGGGATTAATTTAAATATTTTAACTACACAATTGATGATAAGATGGTCTATAATAATTGCCTCCCATATCGCATCACCTCAATCCACAGATCATGGATTATCAAATGTCCTATTTTAATAATCAAATAACAAAATAATCAGAGGATGAAATGGTCTGCCATACTCCACACAACTGACTCTCTGTTGACTCCCACATGATTGTGGGAAACTCCCAGGTTCATCCCTTATTTAATGGCAGAGCAGAGTAGTAACATGTTTAAATGCTGAACTGTCATTGTGTATGCAGCGTTTTTAGAAGATATCACATATTTAATGTTGGGCGGCTGCCTCAAAAGAGATGGACTGAAATCCAATAATCACAAAGTTTACTCTAACAAATGGATTACCACCATCCTGAAGGAAGTCATCAATGGCAAACTCACCTTTTGATGAATAATTGTCAGTCTTATTTGTCTTTTGTTCCATAGTTTGACTTCTTAGGAGCTAGAGTATTCATAAACAGAAGACTTTGAACTGTTTCTCCACAGACTACGTTCTCTGATGACTGGGTAATCTTGAATTTGGTAACCAGTAAAAGCTGTAGACACACCTCCAGAGGTGTGGCTATGACTTGTTTAGGCGAATCAAATGTTCTCATTAAAAGTTTTAGGAGATAGTTACCTTGGGAGACTGTAATGTCCCATGATAACACTTTCTCGAAGCTGCTCTCTCGTCCTTGGCCCATGATACCAGGATACAGAATGCAACACGGTTGCCAGGCAACATTTATGAACCAACATTCTGTCCCATTCTAGTGCCCCTCCCACATGCTTAAAGGAGTATACCCACCGATGAGCTAAACTTACAGCCTCACTGAGTTTCTCACAAAAACAAAGCAGGGCTCTTTCTTTTGGGTTCTACATATTTACCAGTCTCTCAAGCTACAACTTGCCTATAGTGACATAAGCATGAAAACGAAAGCATCATTGTGCCATTCAAGTACAATGATGAGTATTTTAAACCTGTTTTCTATGCTTCAATTTTCTAATTTCTAGATCGGAAGCAATACAATTAATCGCCTCTACCTTAATCCCTTTCCCTTTATTGAAATAAAATTAACTCCTCTGCCTCCTCTTACCTTTAGAGGAGCTTGATCCCATGGTTTCTCAGAGTTGTTTAGATTTGCATTAGGCTGATGATTAAGGATTTTGAGCAGTGTCTTCTGTTTCTTTCAGTCATTTTGGATTCCTCAATTGACTGTTCTCTATTAAGTCCTATACCCTGCTTTCTAATATGGTTATTTAGGGTTATTTATTGTTGGTGGTGTGTCATGTTAACAGCCCGACAGAGTTCATTAGATGAGATTCCCTTATCAGGAGATTATTCAGTTATTCCATTTTTAAAATAGGTGGTCACTGTGTCCTTCATGGATCAGTTCTGTTGCAACCTCTCAGAAACTGAAGATGGGAAACAGTACAGTATTTTTTAAATCGTGTAATCATTCGATTGTTAAATATCTACTATTGTGTAATCAGTAATCATTGTATAAGGCAGTTTCTCCTATTGTCTGGCCACTGCTTCTGGTACCGATCTCCTGCTGTGTCAATTCCAAAGCAGCCAAATGACAGATGACACCATCATTACTTACGCAATCAAATAAGTTAATAATTGGATAGTCCTCGATATTTTACTTTCAAAAGATGGAACCAAACTCCAGTGATTGTCAAGGAAGTAGTACTTAGATAATTAAATAATGCCATGTGATTAACTCCCATGGGGTTTGACCGGACTACAGTCAAGAAGAACAACATCTCTATCGATTTTAATAATGAATATATAATGAAAAATGATTGAAAAATGACATGGTGGTGCAAACTTAAATCCAACAAGCAGTAGTCAGACTGATCTCTTACTGGAATAATGATGTTTTTCAAAAATTAAATGGAAAATTAATTAGTGGGCCTTTTATATTAACACCGATGAGATGGCACCAAAGTCCTAAACCTATCGCTGATGTAAAGATCTATTTACATAGCTAAATGATGAAGTAATGAGATGATATTATATCATCAACTCCCAAAATCTGACTCCAAACGGTAGTTATGGTCCATAACATTAACTGTATTTGAAATACGTAAATTAAATGATGAATATTACATAATTTCCTAGTTTAACAGTTAAAGAAGTAAGTGTAGTATTAGAATACATGATGGTCTGGTACATTGGTCTCCCCAAAGGAGGCTCAAAACTCCAGTGATAACAGAATACATAATGACAGATTTTCATAATTAAATGAACACAAATTAAACAAGTGGATGGTGTTTTATGCATGAAGCCTAAATGATTGCACAAAACTGAAGAGATATTGAATACTTAATCAGAGATTTGAACAAAAAATGAATGAATAAAGAGATGGTTTCTCATAATTCTCCCTTGGAGAGATAAAAATTGATATCAACATTGATTTAAAAAAAGAAAGGAAGAAAGAAAGAAAGAAAGAAAGAAAGAAAGAATTCACAAGATACAATTGAACACCAACAAGGTGGATACAGACTCCACTCTCCCTGGAGTAGAAAAAGACAGATTTGAATAATGAAATAATCAGATTGTTATATGGTCTGTCACACTTGAGTCACACACACTGGCTCCAAACTTCAGGGGTCACAGATTATATAATGAAAGAATTTAATAATTACATCTTTAAATATGTAAGCCGTTGACATTTTTTAGTATCATCAATTCCTGGGCAGACTTGCCAAGTATGAAACTGTACGCTGTCATCAAGCATTTTTAACAGGCCATCAGTTAATCCTCAGATAATCATACTGTCTTGCCTGATGAATTCTGTTGGCCTGACCTCATCACAAGCGCCTGAATGTCTGTTGTGGTTCGGCAGGACATTTGATAGTGGGCCCAATCCTAGCGTAGCAGTAGTAGCCACAATGTTGATAACAGCTGAAAAGATGTCTGCAGCAGGGGCATCAATATCGTAGCTGAAAGAGAGATGTTCTTCTGTCTTCTGAGTCGTCATCCTTATGCCAGGTCTCGGCGATGATGCCGACCTCCTAGTGCCACTCCTTCTTCTCATGGTAGATCACAACCGATGTGAAGATGTAGAGGAAGAACAGGTAGTCAACAGCCAGACCACCGTTCCGGCCTTGGTGAAGTCCTTGAACTTCTCAGAGGGCACCGTGAAATCTTCAGGACTCAATCACCCAGCATCCCTCGTACTCTGGAAGATGCATAGATCATTCAGCAAATGCTCTGCCCATGTCTACAACTTTCCAACCTTGTCCCTGACAGATTTTTGCACCCTAACCGTAATCGGTGATGGCAGTGTCTGTGGTTTACATAATTTAAAGAATTAAATAAGTCACTAATAGCTAACTGTCACAATAAATAGGGGATGTAGCATTCTACTGGCAGGGAAGCATGGCCAGACTCCAGTCATGAAGGATGTCATCATCATCAATTGAGTCAATGAATCATACAATGTGAAGATATTGCACATTATCTCCACAAGTGGGAGCTTTACAGGTCTCTTCATGGAATGGGGGATTGTTGTTTACATAACTACACAAATATTTACGTTACCTTGGGGATTAACAGAGATTGTCAATTTACATTCATTAATTATGTAATTAGATGATCAGTGGCACCAGATTCCAGGTGTCATGGACGATATAATCGTTGTTTTATATAATTAAATATTCAAATAATGAGTTCATGTAACATCATCCACTTCCCTAAGGTGGCTCCAAACCAGGCTCATGAACTATGCAGTCGGGATTAATTTAAATATTTTAACTACACAATTGATGATAAGATGGTCTATAATAATTGCCTCCCATATCGCATCACCTCAATCCACAGATCATGGATTATCAAATGTCCTATTTTAATAATCAAATAACAAAATAATCAGAGGATGAAATGGTCTGCCATACTCCACACAACTGACTCTCTGTTGACTCCCACATGATTGTGGGAAACTCCCAGGTTCATCCCTTATTTAATGGCAGAGCAGAGTAGTAACATGTTTAAATGCTGAACTGTCATTGTGTATGCAGCGTTTTTAGAAGATATCACATATTTAATGTTGGGCGGCTGCCTCAAAAGAGATGGACTGAAATCCAATAATCACAAAGTTTACTCTAACAAATGGATTACCACCATCCTGAAGGAAGTCATCAATGGCAAACTCACCTTTTGATGAATAATTGTCAGTCTTATTTGTCTTTTGTTCCATAGTTTGACTTCTTAGGAGCTAGAGTATTCATAAACAGAAGACTTTGAACTGTTTCTCCACAGACTACGTTCTCTGATGACTGGGTAATCTTGAATTTGGTAACCAGTAAAAGCTGTAGACACACCTCCAGAGGTGTGGCTATGACTTGTTTAGGCGAATCAAATGTTCTCATTAAAAGTTTTAGGAGATAGTTACCTTGGGAGACTGTAATGTCCCATGATAACACTTTCTCGAAGCTGCTCTCTCGTCCTTGGCCCATGATACCAGGATACAGAATGCAAGGAGGGTTGCCAGGCAACATTTATGAACCAACATTCTGTCCCATTCTAGTGCCCCTCCCACATGCTTAAAGGAGTATACCCACCGATGAGCTAAACTTACAGCCTCACTGAGTTTCTCACAAAAACAAAGCAGGGCTCTTTCTTTTGGGTTCTACATATTTACCAGTCTCTCAAGCTACAACTTGCCTATAGTGACATAAGCATGAAAACGAAAGCATCATTGTGCCATTCAAGTACAATGATGAGTATTTTAAACCTGTTTTCTATGCTTCAATTTTCTAATTTCTAGATCGGAAGCAATACAATTAATCGCCTCTACCTTAATCCCTTTCCCTTTATTGAAATAAAATTAACTCCTCTGCCTCCTCTTACCTTTAGAGGAGCTTGATCCCATGGTTTCTCAGAGTTGTTTAGATTTGCATTAGGCTGATGATTAAGGATTTTGAGCAGTGTCTTCTGTTTCTTTCAGTCATTTTGGATTCCTCAATTGACTGTTCTCTATTAAGTCCTATACCCTGCTTTCTAATATGGTTATTTAGGGTTATTTATTGTTGGTGGTGTGTCATGTTAACAGCCCGACAGAGTTCATTAGATGAGATTCCCTTATCAGGAGATTATTCAGTTATTCCATTTTTAAAATAGGTGGTCACTGTGTCCTTCATGGATCAGTTCTGTTGCAACCTCTCAGAAACTGAAGATGGGAAACAGTACAGTATTTTTTAAATCGTGTAATCATTCGATTGTTAAATATCTACTATTGTGTAATCAGTAATCATTGTATAAGGCAGTTTCTCCTATTGTCTGGCCACTGCTTCTGGTACCGATCTCCTGCTGTGTCAATTCCAAAGCAGCCAAATGACAGATGACACCATCATTACTTACGCAATCAAATAAGTTAATAATTGGATAGTCCTCGATATTTTACTTTCAAAAGATGGAACCAAACTCCAGTGATTGTCAAGGAAGTAGTACTTAGATAATTAAATAATGCCATGTGATTAACTCCCATGGGGTTTGACCGGACTACAGTCAAGAAGAACAACATCTCTATCGATTTTAATAATGAATATATAATGAAAAATGATTGAAAAATGACATGGTGGTGCAAACTTAAATCCAACAAGCAGTAGTCAGACTGATCTCTTACTGGAATAATGATGTTTTTCAAAAATTAAATGGAAAATTAATTAGTGGGCCTTTTATATTAACACCGATGAGATGGCACCAAAGTCCTAAACCTATCGCTGATGTAAAGATCTATTTACATAGCTAAATGATGAAGTAATGAGGTGATATTACATCATCAACTCCCACAATCTGACTCCAAAAGGGACTTATGGTCCATAACATTACCTGTATTGTAAATATGTCAATTAAATGATGAATTATTACCTAATTTCCTAGTTTAACAGTTAAAGAAGCAAGTGTAGTATTAGATTATATGATGGTCTGGTACAATGGTCTCCCCTAAGGAGGCTCAAAACTCCAGTGATCACTGAATACATAATGACAGATTTTCATAATTAAATGAATAAACATTAAACAAGTGGATGGTGTTTTATGAGTGAAGCCTAAATGATTGCTCAATACTGAATAGATATTGAGTTCTTAATCTTAGATTTGAACCAAAAAATGAATGAATAAAGAGAGAGTTTCTCATAATTCACCCCTAGAGAGATAAGAAAATGATATCAACATTTATTTAAATAAGGAAAAGAAGAAAGAAAGAAAGAAAGAATTCAAAAGATACAATTTAACACCAACATGGTGGATCAAGACTACACTCTTCCTGGAGTAGAAAAAGACAGATTTGAAGAATGAAATAATCAGATATTTAGATAGTCTGTCACACTTGAGTCACACAAGGTGGCACCAAACTTCAGGGATCACAGACTATATAAGGAAAGAATTTAATAATTACATCTTTAAATATGTAAGCCGTTGACCTTTTTTTGTAACATCAATTCCTGGCCAGACTTGCCAGGTATGAAACTGTATGCTGTCATCACACAATTTTAAAAACCCATCAGTTAATCGTCAGATAATCATACTGTCTTGCCTGATGAATTCTGTTGGCTTGAACTCATCACAAGCGCCTGAATCTCTGTTGTGATGTGGCAGGACGTGAGATAGTGGGCCCAATTCTGGCATAGCAGTAGTAGGCACAATGTTGATAACAGCTGAAAAGATGGCTACAGCAGGGGCATCACCAGCATAGCTGAGAGAGTGATGTTTCTCCGTGTTCTGAGTCGTCATCCTTTTGACAGGTCTCGGTGTTGGTGCCGACCTCCTAGTGCCACTCCTTCTTCTCATGGCAGATCACAACCGATGTGAAGATATGGAGGAAGAGCAGGTAGTCAACACCCAGACCACCGTGCCGGCCTTGATGAAGTCCTTGTACTTCTCGGAGGGCACCGTGCAACATTCTGGACTCAATCACCCAGCATCCCTCGTACTCTGGAAGATGCATAGAACATTCAGAAAACGCTCTGCCCATGTCTACAACTTTCCTAACCTTGTCCCTGACAGGTATTTGCACCCTAACCGTAATCGGTGATGGCACTGTCTGTCGTTTGCATAATTTAAAGAATTAAATAAGTTAGTAATAGCTAACTGTCACAATAAATAGGGGATGTAGCATTTTACTGGCAGGGAAGCATGGCCAGACTCCATTCATGAAGGATGTCATCATCACCAATTGAGTCAATGAATCATAAAATGTGTAGATATTGCACATTATCTCCACAAGAGGGAGCTTTACAGGTCTCTTCATGGAAGGGAGGATTGTTGTTTACATAACTATACAAATATTTACATTATACTGGGGACTAACACAGATAGTCAGTTTAAAGTAATTAATTATGTAATTAGGTGATCTGTGGCACCAGATTCCATGTGTCATGGACGATAAAATCATTGTTTTATATAACTAAATAATCAAATAATGAGTTCATGTAACATCATCCACTTCCCTAAGGTGGCTCCAAACCAGGCTCATGAACGATGCTGTCGTCATAAATTTAAATATTGTAAGTACATAATTGATATTAAGATGGTCTATAATAATTGCCTCCCACATCGCGTCACCACAATCCACTGATCATGGATTATCTAATGTCCAATTTTAATAAACAAATAACATAATCAGAGGATGAAATGGTCTGCCATGCTCCACACAATTGAGTCTCAGTTGACTCCCACATGATTGTGGGAAATTCCAAGTTTCATCCCTTATTTAATCACAGAGCAGAGTAGTAACATGTTTAAATGCTGAACTCTCATTGTGTATGCAGGGTTTTTAGAAGATATCACATATTTAATGTTGGACGGCTGCCTCAAAAGAGATGGACTGAAATTTAACAATCGCTAAGTCTACTCTAACAAACGGATTATCACCTTCCTGAAGGAATTCAACAATGTCAAACTCACCTTTTTGATGAATAATCGTGAGTCTTATTATCTTTTGTTCCATAGTTTTACTTCTGAGGATAGAGAGTATTCATAAACAGAAGTCTCTGAACTGTTTCTCCACAGCCTATGTCCTCTGATGAGGTAATCTTGCATTTGGTAACCAGTAAAAGCTGTAGGCAAACTTCCAGAGGTATGGCTATGACTTGGTTAGGCGAATCAAATGCTGTCATGAAAACTTTTAGGAGATAGTTATCTTGGGAGACTGTAATGTCCCAAGATAACTCTTTCTCGAAGCTGCTCTCTCGTCCTTGGCCGATGCTACCAGGATACAGAATGCAAGCAGGGTTGCCAGGCAACATTTATGAACCAACATTCTGTCACATTCTAGTGCCCCTCCCACAGGCTAAAAGGAGAATACCCACCAATGAACTAACCTTACAGCCTCACTGAGTTTCTCACAAAAACAAAGCAGGGCTCTTTCTTTTGAGTTCTACATATTTACCCGTCTCTCAAGCTACAACATGCCTATAGTGACATAAGCATGAAAACGAAAGCATCATTGTGCCATTCAAGTACAATGATGAGTATTTTAAACCTGTTTTCTATGCTTCAATTTGCTAATTTCTAGAATGGAAACAATACAGTTAATCGCCTCTACCATAATCCTTTTCTCTTTATTGAAAATAAAATAAACTCCTCTTCATCCTCTTACCATTAGAGGAGCTTGACCCCATGGTTTCTCAGAGTTGTGTAGAATTGCATTAGGCTGATGATTAAGGATTTTGAGCAGTGTCTTATGTTTCTTTCAGTCATTTTGGATTCCTCAATTGACTGTTTCTCTATTAAGTCCTGTACCCCTCTTTCTAAGATGGTTATTTAGAGTTATTTATTGTTGGTGGTGTGTCATGTTATCAGGCCAACAGAGTTCATTAGATGAGATTCCCTGATCAGGAGATTATACAGTTATTCCATTTTTAAAATCGGTGGTCACTGTGTCCTTCATGGGTCAGTTCTATTGCAACCTCTCAGAAACTGATGATGCGAAACAGTACCGTTTGTTAAAATCGTGTAATGATTTGATTGTTAAAAATGTACTACTACGTAATCAGTAATCACTCTACGATGCAGTGTCCCCCATTCTCTGGGCACTGCTTCTGGTACCGATCTCCTGCTCTGTCAATCACACATGACCATCATTACTTACACAATCAAGTAAGTTAATAATTGGATAGTCCTCCACACTTAACTTTCATAAGATGGAACCAAACTCCAGTGATTGTCAAGGAAGGAGTACTTAGATGATTAAATACTGCTAAGTGATTAAGTCCCATGGAGGAATGGCTCTACTCCAGTCAAGAAGAACAACATCTTCATCGATTCACATAATTAATATGTAATGAAAAATGATTGAATAATGTCATGGTGGTGCATATTTAAATCCCACATGGAGTAGTTAGACTGACCTCTTCCTGGAATAATGATTTATTTATAAAATTAAATTGATAATTAATTAGCTGGCATTTTATATTAACACTGACGAGATGGCACCAAATTCCTAAAACTATCGCTGATGTAATGACCTACTTACAGAGCTAAATGATGAAGTAATGAGATATGTTACATCGTCTACTCACAAAATCTGACTCCAAAAGGGACTTAGGGTCCATAACATTACCTGTTTTTCAAATACGTTAATTAAATGATGAATCATTATTTAATTTCCTAGTTTAACAGGTAAATAAGTAAGTGTACTATTAGATGATGCTATGTCCTGGCACGATGGACTCCCCTAAGGAGGCTTAAATCTTCACTGGTAACTGAATACATAAGGACAGATTTTCATAATTCAATGAATAAACATTAAACTAGTGGATGGTGTTTTATGTGTGAAACCTAAAGATTGATCAATACTGAAGAGTCATTGAGTTCTTAATCATACATTTGAACAATAAAATGAATGAATGAAAAGATAATTTCTCATAATTCACCCCTAGAGAGATAACAAAATGATATCAACATTGATTTAAATAAATAAATAATGAAACCACAAGAGACATTTTAACACCAACAAGGGGGCTCCAGACTCCACTCTTCCTGGAGTAGAAAAAGGCAGATTTAAATAATGAAAGCATCAGATTGTTAGATCGTCTGTCACACTTGAGTCACACAACGTGGCACCACACTTCATGGTTCACAGATTATATAATGAAACAATTTAATGATTACATCTTTACATATCTAAGTCGTTGAACTTTTTCGTATCATCAATACCTGGGCAGACTTGCCAGATATGAAAACGGATGCTGTCATCACGGATTTTTAATATTCCATCAGTTAATCGTCAGATAATGATACTTTCTTGCCTGGTGAATTCTGTTGGCCTGACATCCTCACCGGTGCCTGAATCTCTGTTGTGTTGCAGCAGGACCTGAGGTAATTGGCCCATTCCTGGCATACCAGTAGTAGCCAAAATGTTGATATCAGCTGAAAAGGTGGCTGCAGCAGGGGCATCAACATCATAGCTGAGAGAGAGATGTTCTTCCGTGTTCTGAGTCGTCATCCTTTTGCCAGGTCTTGGTGATGGTGCCGACCTGCTAGTGCCACTACATCTTCTAGACGTAGACCGCAACCGATGTGAAGATGGGGAGGAAGAGCAAGTAGTCAACACCCAGACCCCCATGCAGACCTTGGTAAAGTTCTTTTACTTCTCGGAGGGCACCAAGCAATCTTCTGGACTCTGTTCTCCAGCATTCCTGGTGGTCTGGAAAATGCAGAGACATTCAGAACATGCTCTGCCCATGTCTACAAGTTTCCTCAATTGTCGCTGACAGATATTTGCAACCTAAAAATGATCGGTGTTGGCATTGTCTGTCGTTTAAGTAATTTAAAGAATTAAATAAGTCAGTGATAGCTAACTGTCCCAATAAAGAGGTGATGTAGTATTTAACTGGCAGGGAGGTATGGCCAGACTCCAGTCATGAAGGATGTCATCATCATGGAGTCAATGAATCATAAAATGTGTAGATATTGCACATTATCTCCACAACAGGGAGCTTTACAGGTCTCTTCATGGAATGGAGGATTGTTGTCTACATGAGTATACAAATGTTTACATTATCTTGGGGATTAACACAGATTGTCAATTTAAATTCATTAATTATGTAATTAGATGATCTGTGGCACCAGATCAGGTGTCATGGACAATACAATCATTGTTTTATCTAATTACATAATCAAATAATGAGTTCATGTAACATAATCCACTTTCCTAGGAGGCTCCAAACCAGGCTCATGAATGATGCTTTCGTGATTAATTTAAATATTTTAACTACACAATTGATATTGAGATGGTCTATAATAATTGCCCCAACAATCACTACGTCTACCCTAACAAATTTATTATCACATTCCTGAAGGAAGTCAACAAGGGCAAACTCACCTTTTGATGAATAATTATTCCATAGTTTTTCTTCTTAGGAGAGAGAGTATTCATAAACAGAAGACTTTGAACAGTTTCTCCACAGACTACGTTCAGTGATGATCAGGTAATCTTGAATTTGGTACCCAGTAAAAGCTGTAGGCACACTTCCAGAGGTGTGGCTATATCTTTTTTAGGCGAATCAAATGCTGTCATGAAAAGGTTTAGGAAATAGTTATCTTGGCAGACTGTAATGTCCCATGATAACACTTTCTCGAAGCTGCTCTCTCGTCCTTGGCCCATGATACCAGGATACAGAATGCAAGGAGGGTTGCCAGGCAACATTTACAAACCAACATTCTGTCACATTCTAGTGCCCCTCCCACATGCTTAAAGGAGTATACCCACCGATGAGCTAACCTTACAGCCTCACTGAGTTTCTCACAAAAACAAAGCAGGGCTCTTTCATTTGAGTTCTACATATTTACCAGTCTCTCAAGCTACAACTTGCCTATAGTGACATAAGCATGAAAACGAAAGCATCATTGTGCCATTCAAGTACAATGATGAGTATTTTAAACCTGTTTTCTATGCTTCAATTTTCTAATTTCTAGAACGGAAACAATACAATTAATCGCCTGTACCATAATCCCTTTCCCTTCATTGAAAATAAAATTAACTCCTCTGCATCCTCTTTCCTTTAGAGGAGCTTGATCCCATGATTTCTCAGAGTTGTTTAGATTTGCATTAGGCTGATGATTAAGGATTTTGAGCAGTGTCTTCTGTTTCTTTCAGTCATTTTGGATTCCTCAATTGACTTTTCTCTATTAAGTCCTATACCCTGCTTTCTAATATGGTTATTTAGGGTTATTTATTGTTGGTGGTGTGTCATGTTAACAGCCCGACAGAGTTCATTAGATGAGATTCCCTTATCAGGAGATTATTCAGTTAATCCATTTTTAAAATAGGTGGTCACTGTGTCCTTCATGGATCAGTTCTGTTGCAACCTCTCAGAAACTGAAGATGGGAAACAGTACAGTATTTTTTAAATCGTGTAATCATTCGATTGTTAAATATCTACTATTGTGTAATCAGTAATCATTGTATAAGGCAGTTTCTCCTATTGTCTGGCCACTGCTTCTGGTACCGATCTCCTGCTGTGTCAATTCCAAAGCAGCCAAATGACAGATGACACCATCATTACTTACGCAATCAAATAAGTTAATAATTGGATAGTCCTCGATATTTTACTTTCAAAAGATGGAACCAAACTCCAGTGATTGTCAAGGAAGTAGTACTTAGATAATTAAATAATGCCATGTGATTAACTCCCATGGAGGTTTGACCGGACTACAGTCAAGAAGAACAACATCTCTATCGATTTTAATAATGAATATATAATGAAAAATGATTGAAAAATGACATGGTGGTGCAAACTTAAATCCAACAAGCAGTAGTCAGACTGATCTCTTACTGGAATAATGATGTTTTTCAAAAATTAAATGGAAAATTAATTAGTGGGCCTTTTATATTAACACCGATGAGATGGCACCAAAGTCCTAAACCTATCGCTGATGTAAAGATCTATTTACATAGCTAAATGATGAAGTAATGAGATGATATTATATCATCAACTCCCAAAATCTGACTCCAAACGGTAGTTATGGTCCATAACATTAACTGTATTTGAAATACGTAAATTAAATGATGAATATTACATAATTTCCTAGTTTAACAGTTAAAGAAGTAAGTGTAGTATTAGAATACATGATGGTCTGGTACATTGGTCTCCCCAAAGGAGGCTCAAAACTCCAGTGATAACAGAATACATAATGACAGATTTTCATAATTAAATGAACACAAATTAAACAAGTGGATGGTGTTTTATGCATGAAGCCTAAATGATTGCACAAAACTGAAGAGATATTGAATACTTAATCAGAGATTTGAACAAAAAATGAATGAATAAAGAGATGGTTTCTCATAATTCTCCCTTGGAGAGATAAAAAATGATATCAACATTGATTTAAAAAAGAAAGGAAGAAAGAAAGAATGAAAGAAAGAAAGAAAGAATTCACAAGATACAATTGAACACCAACAAGGTGGATACAGACTCCACTCTCCCTGGAGTAGAAAAAGACAGATTTGAATAATGAAATAATCAGATTGTTATATGGTCTGTCACACTTGAGTCACACACACTGGCTCCAAACTTCAGGGGTCACAGATTATATAATGAAAGAATTTAATAATTACATCTTTAAATATGTAAGCCGTTGACATTTTTTAGTATCATCAATTCCTGGGCAGACTTGCCAGGTATGAAACTGTATGCTGTCATCAAGCATTTTTAACAGGCCATCAGTTAATCCTCAGATAATCATACTGTCTTGCCTGATGAATTCTGTTGGCCTGACCTCATCACAAGCGCCTGAATGTCTGTTGTGGTTCGGCAGGACATTTGATAGTGGGCCCAATCCTAGCGTAGCAGTAGTAGCCACAATGTTGATAACAGCTGAAAAGATGTCTGCAGCAGGGGCATCAATATCGTAGCTGAAAGAGAGATGTTCTTCTGTCTTCTGAGTCGTCATCCTTATGCCAGGTCTTGGTGATGATGCCGACCTCCTAGTGCCACTCCTTCTTCTCATGGTAGATCACAACCGATGTGAAGATGTAGAGGAAGAACAGGTAGTCAACAGCCAGACCACCGTTCCGGCCTTGGTGAAGTCCTTGAACTTCTCAGAGGGCACCGTGAAATCTTCAGGACTCAATCACCCAGCATCCCTCGTACTCTGGAAGATGCATAGATCATTCAGCAAATGCTCTGCCCATGTCTACAACTTTCCAACCTTGTCCCTGACAGATTTTTGCACCCTAACCGTAATCGGTGATGGCAGTGTCTGTGGTTTACATAATTTAAAGAATTAAATAAGTCACTAATAGCTAACTGTCACAATAAATAGGGGATGTAGCATTCTACTGGCAGGGAAGCATGGCCAGACTCCAGTCATGAAGGATGTCATCATCATCAATTGAGTCAATGAATCATACAATGTGAAGATATTGCACATTATCTCCACAAGTGGGAGCTTTACAGGTCTCTTCATGGAATGGGGGATTGTTGTTTACATAACTACACAAATATTTACGTTACCTTGGGGATTAACAGAGATTGTCAATTTACATTCATTAATTATGTAATTAGATGATCAGTGGCACCAGATTCCAGGTGTCATGGACGATATAATCGTTGTTTTATATAATTAAATATTCAAATAATGAGTTCATGTAACATCATCCACTTCCCTAAGGTGGCTCCAAACCAGGCTCATGAACTATGCAGTCGGGATTAATTTAAATATTTTAACTACACAATTGATGATAAGATGGTCTATAATAATTGCCTCCCATATCGCATCACCTCAATCCACAGATCATGGATTATCAAATGTCCTATTTTAATAATCAAATAACAAAATAATCAGAGGATGAAATGGTCTGCCATACTCCACACAACTGACTCTCTGTTGACTCCCACATGATTGTGGGAAACTCCCAGGTTCATCCCTTATTTAATGGCAGAGCAGAGTAGTAACATGTTTAAATGCTGAACTGTCATTGTGTATGCAGCGTTTTTAGAAGATATCACATATTTAATGTTGGGCGGCTGCCTCAAAAGAGATGGACTGAAATCCAATAATCACAAAGTTTACTCTAACAAATGGATTACCACCATCCTGAAGGAAGTCATCAATGGCAAACTCACCTTTTGATGAATAATTGTCAGTCTTATTTGTCTTTTGTTCCATAGTTTGACTTCTTAGGAGCTAGAGTATTCATAAACAGAAGACTTTGAACTGTTTCTCCACAGACTACGTTCTCTGATGACTGGGTAATCTTGAATTTGGTAACCAGTAAAAGCTGTAGACACACCTCCAGAGGTGTGGCTATGACTTGTTTAGGCGAATCAAATGTTCTCATTAAAAGTTTTAGGAGATAGTTACCTTGGGAGACTGTAATGTCCCATGATAACACTTTCTCGAAGCTGCTCTCTCGTCCTTGGCCCATGATACCAGGATACAGAATGCAAGGAGGGTTGCCAGGCAACATTTATGAACCAACATTCTGTCCCATTCTAGTGCCCCTCCCACATGCTTAAAGGAGTATACCCACCGATGAGCTAAACTTACAGCCTCACTGAGTTTCTCACAAAAACAAAGCAGGGCTCTTTCTTTTGGGTTCTACATATTTACCAGTCTCTCAAGCTACAACTTGCCTATAGTGACATAAGCATGAAAACGAAAGCATCATTGTGCCATTCAAGTACAATGATGAGTATTTTAAACCTGTTTTCTATGCTTCAATTTTCTAATTTCTAGATCGGAAGCAATACAATTAATCGCCTCTACCTTAATCCCTTTCCCTTTATTGAAAATAAAATTAACTCCTCTGCCTCCTCTTACCTTTAGAGGAGCTTGATCCCATGGTTTCTCAGAGTTGTTTAGATTTGCATTAGGCTGATGATTAAGGATTTTGAGCAGTGTCTTCTGTTTCTTTCAGTCATTTTGGATTCCTCAATTGACTGTTCTCTATTAAGTCCTATACCCTGCTTTCTAATATGGTTATTTAGGGTTATTTATTGTTGGTGGTGTGTCATGTTAACAGCCCGACAGAGTTCATTAGATGAGATTCCCTTATCAGGAGATTATTCAGTTATTCCATTTTTAAAATAGGTGGTCACTGTGTCCTTCATGGATCAGTTCTGTTGCAACCTCTCAGAAACTGAAGATGGGAAACAGTACAGTATTTTTTAAATCGTGTAATCATTCGATTGTTAAATATCTACTATTGTGTAATCAGTAATCATTGTATAAGGCAGTTTCTCCTATTGTCTGGCCACTGCTTCTGGTACCGATCTCCTGCTGTGTCAATTCCAAAGCAGCCAAATGACAGATGACACCATCATTACTTACGCAATCAAATAAGTTAATAATTGGATAGTCCTCGATATTTTACTTTCAAAAGATGGAACCAAACTCCAGTGATTGTCAAGGAAGTAGTACTTAGATAATTAAATAATGCCATGTGATTAACTCCCATGGAGGATTTGACCGGACTACAGTCAAGAAGAACAACATCTCTATCGATTTTAATAATGAATATATAATGAAAAATGATTGAAAAATGACATGGTGGTGCAAACTTAAATCCAACAAGCAGTAGTCAGACTGATCTCTTACTGGAATAATGATGTTTTTAAAAAATTAAATGGAAAATTAATTAGTGGGCCTTTTATATTAACACCGATGAGATGGCACCAAAGTCCTAAACCTATCGCTGATGTAAAGATCTATTTACATAGCTAAATGATGAAGTAATGAGATGATATTATATCATCAACTCCCAAAATCTGACTCCAAACGGTAGTTATGGTCCATAACATTAACTGTATTTGAAATACGTAAATTAAATGATGAATATTACATAATTTCCTAGTTTAACAGTTAAAGAAGTAAGTGTAGTATTAGAATACATGATGGTCTGGTACATTGGTCTCCCCAAAGGAGGCTCAAAACTCCAGTGATAACAGAATACATAATGACAGATTTTCATAATTAAATGAACACAAATTAAACAAGTGGATGGTGTTTTATGCATGAAGCCTAAATGATTGCACAAAACTGAAGAGATATTGAATACTTAATCAGAGATTTGAACAAAAAATGAATGAATAAAGAGATGGTTTCTCATAATTCTCCCTTGGAGAGATAACAAAATGATATCAACATTGATTTAAAAAAAGAAAGGAAGAAAGAAAGAATGAAAGAAAGAAAGAAAGAATTCACAAGATACAATTGAACACCAACAAGGTGGATACAGACTCCACTCTCCCTGGAGTAGAAAAAGACAGATTTGAATAATGAAATAATCAGATTGTTATATGGTCTGTCACACTTGAGTCACACACACTGGCTCCAAACTTCAGGGGTCACAGATTATATAATGAAAGAATTTAATAATTACATCTTTAAATATGTAAGCCGTTGACATTTTTTAGTATCATCAATTCCTGGGCAGACTTGCCAAGTATGAAACTGTATGCTGTCATCAAGCATTTTTAACAGGCCATCAGTCAATCCTCAGATAATCATACTGTCTTGCCTGATGAATTCTGTTGGCCTGACCTCATCACAAGCGCCTGAATGTCTGTTGTGGTTCGGCAGGACATTTGATAGTGGGCCCAATCCTAGCGTAGCAGTAGTAGCCACAATGTTGATAACAGCTGAAAAGATGTCTGCAGCAGGGGCATCAATATCGTAGCTGAAAGAGAGATGTTCTTCTGTCTTCTGAGTCGTCATCCTTATGCCAGGTCTCGGTGATGATGCCGACCTCCTAGTGCCACTCCTTCTTCTCATGGTAGATCACAACCGATGTGAAGATGTAGAGGAAGAACAGGTAGTCAACAGCCAGACCACCGTTCCGGCCTTGGTGAAGTCCTTGTACTTCTCGGAGGGCACCGTGCAATCTTCAGGACTCAATCACCCAGCATCCCTCGTACTCTGGAAGATGCATAGATCATTCAGCAAATGCTCTGCCCATGTCTACAACTTTCCCAACCTTGTCCCTGACAGATTTTTGCACCCTAACCGTAATCGGTGATGGCAGTGTCTGTGGTTTACGTAATTTAAAGAATTAAATAAGTCAGTAATAGCTAACTGTCCCAATAAATAGGGGATGTAGCATTCTACTGGCAGGGAAGTATGGCCAGACTCCAGTCATGAAGGATGTCATCATCATCAATTGAGTCAATGAATCATACAATGTGAAGATATTGCACATTATCTCCACAAGTGGGAGCTTTACAGGTCTCTTCATGGAATGGGGGATTGTTGTTTACATAACTACACAAATATTTACATTACCTTGGGGATTAACACAGATTGTCAATTTAAATTCATTAATTATGTAATTAGATGATCTGTGGCACCAGATTCCAGGTGTCATGGACGATATAATCATTGTTTTATATAATTAAATAATCAAATAATGAGTTCATGTAACATCATCCACTTCCCTAAGGTGGCTCCAAACCAGGCTCATGAACTATGCAGTCGTGATTAATTTAAATATTTTAACTACACAATTGATATTAAGATGGTCTATAATAATTGCCTCCCACATCGCATCACCCAATCCACAGATCATGGATTATCAAATGTCCTATTTTAATAATCAAATAACAAAATAATCAGAGGATGAAATGGTCTGCCATACTCCACACAACTGACTCTCTGTTGACTCCCACATGATTGTGGGAAACTCCCAGGTTCATCCCTTATTTAATGGCAGAGCAGAGTAGTAACATGTTTAAATGCTGAACTGTCATTGTGTATGCAGGGTTTTTAGAAGATATCACATATTTAATATTGGGCGGCTGCCTCAAAGGAGATGGACTGAAATCCAATAATCACAAAGTCTACTCAAACAAATGGATTATCACCTTCCTGAAGTAGTCTTCAATGGCAAACTCACCTTTTGATGAATAATTGTAGTCTTATTTGTCTTTTGTTCCATAGTTTGACTTCTTAGGAGAGAGAGTATTCATAAACAGAAGACTTTGAACTGTTTCTCCACAGACTACGTTCTCTGATGACTGGGTAATCTTGAATTTGGTAACCAGTAAAAGCTGTAGGCACACCTCCAGAGGTGTGGCTATGACTTGTTTAGGCGAATCAAATGCTGTCATTAAAAGTTTTAGGAGATAGTTACCTTGGGAGACTGTAATGTCCCATGATAACACTTTCTCGAAGCTGCTCTCTCGTCCTTGGCCCATGATACCAGGATACAGAATGCAAGGAGGGTTGCCAGGCAACATTTATGAACCAACATTCTGTCACATTCTAGTGCCCCTCCCACATGCTTAAAGGAGTATACCCACCGATGAGCTAACCTTACAGCCTCACTGAGTTTCTCACAAAAACAAAGCAGGGCTCTTTCTTTTGGGTTCTACATATTTACCAGTCTCTCAAGCTACAACTTGCCTATAGTGACATAAGCATGAAAACGAAAGCATCATTGTGCCATTCAAGTACAATGATGAGTATTTTAAACCTGTTTTCTATGCTTCAATTTGCTAATTTCTAGAATGGAAACAATACAGTTAATCGCCTCTACCATAATCCCTTTCCCTTTATTGAAAATAAAATAAACTCCTCTGCATCCTCTTACCATTAGAGGAGCTTGATCCCATGGTTTCTCAGAGTTGTTTAGATTTGCATTAGGCTGATGATTAAGGATTTTGAGCAGTGTCTTATGTTTCTTTCAGTCATTTTGGATTCCTCAATTGACTGTTCTCTATTAAGTCCTGTACCCTGCTTTCTAATATGGTTATTTAGAGTTATTTATTGTTGGTGGTGTGTCATGTTATCAGCCCGACAGAGTTCATTAGATGAGATTCCCTGATCAGGAGATTATACAGTTATTCCATTTTTAAAATCGGTGGTCACTGTGTCCTTCATGGGTCAGTTCTGTTGCAACCTCTCAGAAACTGATGATGGGAAACAGTACAGTTTTTTTTTAAAATCGTGTAATCATTCGATTGTTAAAAATGTACTACTGCGTAATCAGTAATCACTGTATAAGGCAGTGTCCCCCATTCTCTGGCCACTGCTTCTGGTACCGATCTCCTGCTGTGTCAATCCCACAGCAGCCAAATGACAGATGACACCATCATTACTTACGCAATCAAATAAGTTAATAATTGGATAGTCCTCCATACTTAACTTTCAAAAGATGGAACCAAACTCCAGTGATTGTCAAGGAAGTAGTACTTAGATGATTAAATAATGCCACGTGATTAACTCCCATGGAGGTTTGGCCCGACTCCAGTCAAGAAGAACAACATCTTCATCGATTCTAATAATTAATATATAATGAAAAATGATTGAAAAATGACATGGTGGTGCATACTTAAATCCCACATGGAGTAGTCAGACTGATCTCTTCCTGGAATAATGATGTTTTTAAAAAATTAAATTGATAATTAATTAGTGGGCCTTTTATATTAACACTGACGAGATGGCACCAAAGTCCTAAACCTATCGCTGATGTAAAGATCTATTTACAGAGCTAAATGATGAAGTAATGAGATGATATTACATCATCAACTCCCAAAATCTGACTCCAAAAGGGACTTATGGTCCATAACATTACCTGTATTTGAAATACGTAAATTAAATGATGAATTATTATTTAATTTCCTAGTTTAACAGTTAAAGAAGTAAGTGTAGTATTAGATTACGTGATGGTCTGGTACAATGGTCTCCCCAAAGGAGGCTCAAAACTCCAGTGATCACTGAATACATAATGACAGATTTTCATAATTAAATGAATAAACATTAAACAAGTGGATGGTGTTTTATGCGTGAAGCCTAAATGATTGCTCAATACTGAAGAGACATTGAGTTCTTAATCATACATTTGAACAATAAAATGAATGAATAAAGAGATAGTTTCTCATAATTCACCCCTAGAGAGATAACAAAATGATATCAACATTGATTTAATAAGGATAGAAAGAAAGAACAAAGAAAGAAAGAAAGAAAGAATTCACAAGATACAATTTAACACCAACAAGGTGGATCCAGACTCCACTCTTCCTGGAGTAGAAAAAGACAGATTTGAATAATGAAATAATCAGATTGTTAGATGGTCTGTCACACTTGAGTCACAAAAGGTGGCACCAAACTTCAGGGTTCACAGATTATATAATGAAAGAATTTAATAATTACATCTTTAAATATGTAAGCCGTTGACATTTTTTTGTATCATCAATTCCTGGGCAGACTTGCCAGGTATGAAACTGTATGCTGTCATCACGCATTTTTAATATGCCATCAGTTAATCGTCAGATAATCATACTGTCTTGCCTGATGAATTCTGTTGGCCTGACCTCATCACAAGTGCCTGAATGTCTGTTGTGGTGCGGCAGGACATGAGATAGTGGGCCCAATCCTGGCGTAGCAGTAGTAGCCACAATGTTGATAACAGCTGAAAAGATGGCTGCAGCAGGGGCATCAATAGCATAGCTGAGAGAGAGATGTTCTTCCGTGTTCTGAGTCGTCATCCTTTTGCCAGGTCTCGGTGATGGTGCCGACCTCCTAGTGCCACTCCTTCTTCTCATGGCAGATCACAACCGATGTGAAGATGTGGAGGAAGAACAGGTAGTCAACAGCCAGACCACCGTGCCGGCCTTGGTGAAGTCCTTGTACTTCTCGGAGGGCACCGTGCAATCTTCTGGACTCAATCCCCCAGCATCCCTCGTACTCTGGAAGATGCATAGATCATTCAGAAAATGCTCTGCCCATGTCTACAACTTTCCAACCTTGTCCCTGACAGGTATTTGCACCCTAACCGTAATCGGTGATGGCACTGTCTGTCGTTTACATAATTTAAAGAATTAAATAAGTCACTAATAGCTAACTGTCACAATAAATAGGGGATGTAGCATTCTACTGGCAGGGAAGCATGGCCAGACTCCAGTCATGAAGGATGTCATCATCATCAATTGAGTCAATGAATCATACAATGTGAAGATATTGCACATTATCTCCACAAGAGGGAGCTTTACAGGTCTCTTCATGGAATGGGGGATTGTTGTTTACATAACTATACAAATATTTACATTATCTTGGGGATTAACACAGATTGTCAATTTAAATTCATTAATTATGTAATTAGATGATCTGTGGCACCAGATTCCAGGTGTCATGGACGATATAATCATTGTTTTATATAATTAAATAATCAAATAATGAGTTCATGTAACATCATCCACTTCCCTAAGGTGGCTCCAAACCAGGCTCATGAACGATGCAGTCGTGATTAATTTAAATATTTTAACTACACAATTGATGATAAGATGGTCTATAATAATTGCCTCCCACATCGCATCACCACAATCCACTGATCATGGATTATCTAATGTCCTATTTTAATAATCAAATAACAACATAATCAGAGGATGAAATGGTCTGCCATACTCCACACAACTGACTCTCTGTTGACTCCCACATGATTGTGGGAAACTCCCAGGTTCATCCCTTATTTAATGGCAGAGCAGAGTAGTAACATGTTTTAATGCTGAAATGTCATTGTGTATGCAGGGTTTTTTAGAAGATATCACATATTTAATGTTGGGCGGCTGCCTCAAAAGAGATGGACTGAAATCCAATAATCACAAAGTCTACTCTAACAAATGGATTATCACCTTCCTGAAGGAAGTCATCAATGGCAAACTCACCTTTTGATGAATAATTGTGAGTCTTATTTGTCTTTTGTTCCATAGTTTGACTTCTTAGGAGCGAGAGTATTCATAAACAGAAGACTTTGAACTGTTTCTCCACAGACTACGTTCTCTGATGATTGGGTAATCTTGAATTTGGTAACCAGTAAAAGCTGTAGGCACACCTCCAGAGGTGTGGCTATGACTTGTTTAGGCGAATCAAATGTTGTCATTAAAAGTTTTAGGAGATAGTTACCTTGGGAGACTGTAATGTCCCATGATAACACTTTCTCGAAGCTGCTCTCTCGTCCTTGGCCCATGATACCAGGATACAGAATGCAAGGAGGGTTGCCAGGCAACATTTATGAACCAACATTCTGTCCCATTCTAGTGCCCCTCCCACATGCTTAAAGGAGTATACCCACCGATGAGCTAACCTTACAGCCTCACTGAGTTTCTCACAAAAACAAAGCAGGGCTCTTTCTTTTGGGTTCTACATATTTACCAGTCTCTCAAGCTACAACTTGCCTATAGTGACATAAGCATGAAAACGAAAGCATCATTGTGCCATTCAAGTACAATGATGAGTATTTTAAACCTGTTTTCTATGCTTCAATTTTCTAATTTCTAGAACGGAAACAATACAATTAATCGCCTCTACCATAATCCCTTTCCCTTTATTGAAATAAAATTAACTCCTCTGCATCCTCTTACCTTTAGAGGAGCTTGATCCCATGGTTTCTCAGAGTTGTTTAGATTTGCATTAGGCTGATGATTAAGGATTTTGAGCAGTGTCTTCTGTTTCTTTCAGTCATTTTGGATTCCTCAATTGACTGTTCTCTATTAAGTCCTGTACCCTGCTTTCTAATATGGTTATTTAGGGTTATTTATTGTTGGTGGTGTGTCATGTTAACAGCCCGACAGAGTTCATTAGATGAGATTCCCTGATCAGGAGATTATTCAGTTATTCCATTTTTAAAATCGGTGGTCACTGTGTCCTTCATGGGTCAGTTCTGTTGCAACCTCTCAGAAACTGATGATGGGAAACAGTACAGTATTTTTTAAATCGTGTAATCATTCGATTGTTAAAAATCTACTATTGCGTAATCAGTAATCACTGTATGAGGCAGTGTCCCCCATTCTCTGGGCACTGCTTCTGGTACCGATCTCCTGCTGTGTCAATTCCAAAGCAGTCAAATGACAGATGACACCATCATTACTTACGCAATCAAATAAGTTAATAATTGGATAGTCCTCCATACTTAACTTTCAAAAGATGGAACCAAACTCCAGTGATTGTCAAGGAAGTAGTACTTAGATAATTAAATAATGCCACGTGATTAACTCCCATGGAGGTTGGCCCGACTCCAGTCAAGAAGAACAACATCTCCATCGCTTTTAATAATGAATATATAATGAAAAATGATTGAAAAATGACATGGTGGTGCAAACTTAAATCCCACATGGAGTAGTCAGACTGATCTCTTACTGGAATAATGATGTTTTTAAAAAATTAAATTGAAAATTAATTAGTGGGCCTTTTATATTAACACTGACGAGATGGCACCAAAGTCCTAAACCTATCGCTGATGTAAAGATCTATTTACATAGCTAAATGATGAAGTAATGAGATGATATTATATCATCAACTCCCAAAATCTGACTCCAAACGGGACTTATGGTCCATAACATTACCTGTATTTGAAATACGTAAATTAAATGATGAATCATTACTTAATTTCCTAGTTTAACAGTTAAAGAAGTAAGTGTAGTATTAGAATACATGATGGTCTGGTACAATGGTCTCCCCAAAGGAGGCTCAAAACTCCAGTGATAACTGAATACATAATGACAGATTTTCATAATTAAATGAATAAAAATTAAACAAGTGGATGGTGTTTTATGCGTGAAGCCTAAATGATTGCACAAAACTGAAGAGATATTGAATTCTTAATCAGAGATTTGAACAAAAAATGAATGAATAAAGAGATAGTTTCTCATAATTCACCCTTAGAGAGATAACAAAATGATATCAACATTGATTTAAAAAGAAAGGAAGAAAGAAAGAATGAAAGAAAGAAAGAAAGAATTCACAAGATACAATTGAACACCAACAAGGTGGATACAGACTCCACTCTCCCTGGAGTAGAAAAAGACAGATTTGAATAATGAAATAATCAGATTGTTAGATGGTCTGTCACACTTGAGTCACACACACTGGCACCAAACTTCAGGGATCACAGATTATATAATAAAGAATTTAATAATCACATCTTTAAATATGTAAGCCGTTGACCTTTTTTTTGTATCATCAATGCCTGGGCAGACTTGCCAGGTATGAAACTGTATGCTGTCATCACGCATTTTTAACAGGCCATCAGTTAATCGTCAGATAATCATACTGTCTTGCCTGATGAATTCTGTTGGCCTGACCTCATCACAAGCGCCTGAATGTCTGTTGTGGTGCGGCAGGACATTTGATAGTGGGCCCAATCCTGGCATAGCAGTAGTAGCCACAATGTTGATAACAGCTGAAAAGATGTTCAGCAGGGGCATCAACATCATAGCTGAGAGAGAGATGTTCTTCCGTGTTCTGAGTCGTCATCCATTTGCCAGGTCTCGGTGATGGTGCCGACCTCCTAGTGCCACTCCTTCTTCTCATGGTAGACCACAACCGATGTGAAGATGTGGAGGAAGAGCAGGTAGTCAACACCCAGACCACCGTGCCGGCCTTGGTGAAGTCCTTGTACTTCTCGGAGGGCACCGTGAAATCTTCTGGACTCAATCACCCAGCATCCCTCGTACTCTGGAAGATGCATAGATCATTCAGAAAATGCTCTGCCCATGTCTACAACTTTCCAACCTTGTCCCTGACAGATATTTGCACCCTAACCGTAATCGGTGATGGCAGTGTCTGTGGTTTACATAATTTAAAGAATTAAATAAGCCACTAATAGCTAACTGTCACAATAAATAGGGGATGTAGCATTTTACTGGCAGGGAAGCATGGCCAGACTCCAGTCATGAAGGATGTCATCATCACCAATTGAGTCAATGAATCATAAAATGTGAAGATATTGCACATTATCTCCACAAGAGGGAGCTTTACAGGTCTCTTCATGGAATGGGGGATTGTTGTTTACATAACTATACAAATATTTACATTACCTTGGGGATTAACACAGATTGTCAATTTAAATTCATTAATTATGTAATTAGATGATCTGTGGCACCAGATTCCAGGTGTCATGGACGATATAATCATTGTTTTATATAATTAAATAATCAAATAATGAGTTCATGTAACATCATCCACTTCCCTAAGGTGGCTCCAAACCAGGCTCATGAACGATGCAGTCGTGATTAATTTAAATATTTTAACTACATAATTGATATTAAGATGGTCTATAATAATTGCCTCCCACATCGCATCACCTCAATCCACAGATCATGGATTATCAAATGTCCTATTTTAATAATCAAATAACAAAATAATCAGAGGATGAAATGGTCTGCCATACTCCACACAACTGACTCTCTGTTGACTCCCACATGATTGTGGGAAACTCCCAGGTTCATCCCTTATTTAATGGCAGAGCAGAGTAGTAACATGTTTAAATGCTGAACTGTCATTGTGTATGCAGGGTTTTTAGAAGATATCACATATTTAATGTTGGGCGGCTGCCTCAAAAGAGATGGACTGAAATCCAATAATCACAAAGTCTACTCTAACAAATGGATTACCACCATCCTGAAGGAAGTCAACAATGGCAAACTCACCTTTTGATGAATAATTGTAGTCTTATTTGTCTTTTGTTCCATAGTTTGACTTCTTAGGAGCTAGAGTATTCATAAACAGAAGACTTTGAACTGTTTCTCCACAGACTACGTTCTCTGATGACTGGGTAATCTTGAATTTGGTAACCAGTAAAAGCTGTAGGCACACTTCCAGAGGTGTGGCTATGACTTGTTTAGGCGAATCAAATGCTGTCATGAAAAGTTTTAGGAGATAGTTATCTTGGGAGACTGTAATGTCCCATGATAACACTTTCTCGAAGCTGCTCTCTCGTCCTTGGCCCATGATACCAGGATACAGAATGCAACAGGGTTGCCAGGCAACATTTATGAACCAACATTCTGTCACATTCTAGTGCCCCTCCCACATGCTTAAAGGAGTATACCCACCGATGAGCTAACCTTACAGCCTCACTGAGTTTCTCACAAAAACAAAGCAGGGCTCTTTCTTTTGGGTTCTACATATTTACCAGTCTCTCAAGCTACAACTTGCCTATAGTGACATAAGCATGAAAACGAAAGCATCATTGTGCCATTCAAGTACAATGATGAGTATTTTAAACCTGTTTTCTATGCTTCAATTTGCTAATTTCTAGAATGGAAACAATACAGTTAATCGCCTCTACCATAATCCCTTTCTCTTTATTGAAAATAAAATAAACTCCTCTGCCTCCTCTTACCATTAGAGGAGCTTGACCCCATGGTTTCTCAGAGTTGTGTAGATTTGCATTAGGCTGATGATTAAGGATTTTGAGCAGTGTCTTCTGTTTCTTTCAGTCATTTTGGATTCCTCAATTGACTGTTCTCTATTAAGTCCTATACCCTGCTTTCTAATATGGTTATTTAGGGTTATTTATTGTTGGTGGTGTGTCATGTTATCAGCCCGACAGAGTTCATTAGATGAGATTCCCTGATCAGGAGATTATACAGTTATTCTATTTTTAAAATAGGTGGTCACTGTGTCCTTCATGGATCAGTTCTGTTGCAACCGCTCAGAAACTGAAGATGGGAAACAGTACAGTATTTTTTAAATCGTGTAATCATTCGATTGTTAAAAATGTACTATTGCGTAATCAGTAATCATTGTATAAGGCAGTTTCCCCCATTCTCTGGGCACTGCTTCTGGTACCGATCTCCTGCTGTGTCAATTCCAAAGCAGCCAAATGACAGATGCACCATCATTACTTACGCAATCAAGTAAGTTAATAATGGGATAGTCCTCCATACTTAACTTTCAAAAGATGGAACCAAACTCCAGTGATTGTCAAGGAAGTAGTACTTAGATGATTAAATAATGCCATGTGATTAACTCCCATGGAGGATTGACCCGACTACAGTCAAGAAGAACAACATCTCCATCGCTTTTAATAATGAATATATAATGAAAAATGATTGAAAAATGACATGGTGGTGCAAACTTAAATCCAACATGGAGTAGTCAGACTGATCTCTTACTGGAATAATGATGTTTTTCAAAAATTAAATGGAAAATTAATTAGTGGTCCTTTTATATTAACACCGATGAGATGGCACAAAAGTCCTAAACCTATCGCTGATGTAAAGATCTATTTACATAGCTAAATGATGAAGTAATGAGATGATATTACATCATCAACTCCCAAAATCTGACTCCAAATGGTAGTTATGGTCCATAACATTAACTGTATTTGAAATACGTAAATTAAATGATGAATCATTACATAATTTCCTAGTTTAACAGTTAAAGAAGTAAGTGTAGTATTAGAATACATGATGGTCTGGTACATTGGTCTCCCCAAAGGAGGCTCAAAACTCCAGTGATAACAGAATACATAATGACAGATTTTCATAATTAAATGAATAAACATTAAACAAGTGGATGGTGTTTTATGCGTGAAGCCTAAATGATTGCACAAAACTGAAGAGATATTGAATACTTAATCAGAGATTTGAACAAAAAATGAATGAATAAAGAGATGGTTTCTCATAATTCACCCTTGGAGAGATAACAAAATGATATCAACATTGATTTAAAAAAAGAAAGGAGAAGAAGAATGAAAGAAAGAAAGAAAGAATTCACAAGATACAATTGAACACCAACAAGGTGGATACAGACTCCACTCTCCCTGGAGTAGAAAAAGACAGATTTGAATAATGAAATAATCAGATTGTTAGATGGTCTGTCACACTTGAGTCACACACAGTGGCACCAAACTTCAGGGGTCACAGATTATATAATGAAAGAATTTAATAATTACATCTTTAAATATGTAAGCCGTTGACATTTTTAGTATCATCAATTCCTGGGCAGACTTGCCAGGTATGAAACTGTACGCTGTCATCAAGCATTTTTAACAGGCCATCAGTTAATCCTCAGATAATCATACTGTCTTGCCTGATGAATTCTGTTGGCCTGACCTCATCACAAGCGCCTGAATGTCTGTTGTGGTGCGGCAGGACATTTGATAGTGGGCCCAATCCTGGCGTAGCAGTAGTAGCCACAATGTTGATAACAGCTGAAAAGATGTCTGCAGCAGGGGCATCAATATCGTAGCTGAAAGAGAGATGTTCTTCTGTCTTCTGAGTCGTCATCCTTATGCCAGGTCTCGGTGATGATGCCGACCTCCTAGTGCCACTCCTTCTTCTCATGGTAGATCACAACCGATGTGAAGATGTAGAGGAAGAACAGGTAGTCAACAGCCAGACCACCGTTCCGGCCTTGGTGAAGTCCTTGTACTTCTCGGAGGGCACCGTGAAATCTTCAGGACTCAATCACCCAGCATCCCTCGTACTCTGGAAGATGCATAGATCATTCAGCAAATGCTCTGCCCATGTCTACAACTTTCCAACCTTGTCCCTGACAGATATTTGCACCCTAACCGTAATCGGTGATGGCAGTGTCTGTGGTTTACATAATTTAAAGAATTAAATAAGACAGTAATAGCTAACTGTCACAATAAATAGGGGATGTAGCATTCTACTGGCAGGGAAGCATGGCCAGACTCCAGTCATGAAGGATGTCATCATCACCAATTGAGTCAATGAATCATAAAATGTGAAGTTATTGCACATTATCTCCACAAGAGGGAGCTTTACAGGTCTCCATGGAATGGGGATTGTTGTTTACATGACTACACAAATATTTACGTTACCTTGGGGATTAACAGAGATTGTCAATTTACATTCATTAATTATGTAATTAGATGATCTGTGGCACCAGATTCCAGGTGTCATGGACGATATAATCATTGTTTTATATAATTAAATATTCAAATAATGAGTTCATGTAACATCATCCACTTCCCTAAGGTGGCTCCAAACCAGGCTCATGAACTATGCAGTCGGGATTAATTTAAATATTTTAACTACACAATTGATGATAAGATGGTCTATAATAATTGCCTCCCATATCGCATCACCTCAATCCACAGATCATGGATTATCAAATGTCCTATTTTAATAATCAAATAACAAAATAATCAGAGGATGAAATGGTCTGCCATACTCCACACAACTGACTCTCTGTTGACTCCCACATGATTGTGGGAAACTCCCAGGTTCATCCCTTATTTAATGGCAGAGCAGAGTAGTAACATGTTTAAATGCTGAACTGTCATTGTGTATGCAGCGTTTTTAGAAGATATCACATATTTAATGTTGGGCGGCTGCCTCAAAAGAGATGGACTGAAATCCAATAATCACAAAGTTTACTCTAACAAATGGATTACCACCATCCTGAAGGAAGTCATCAATGGCAAACTCACCTTTTGATGAATAATTGTCAGTCTTATTTGTCTTTTGTTCCATAGTTTGACTTCTTAGGAGCTAGAGTATTCATAAACAGAAGACTTTGAACTGTTTCTCCACAGACTACGTTCTCTGATGACTGGGTAATCTTGAATTTGGTAACCAGTAAAAGCTGTAGACACACCTCCAGAGGTGTGGCTATGACTTGTTTAGGCGAATCAAATGTTCTCATTAAAAGTTTTAGGAGATAGTTACCTTGGGAGACTGTAATGTCCCATGATAACACTTTCTCGAAGCTGCTCTCTCGTCCTTGGCCCATGATACCAGGATACAGAATGCAACAGGGTTGCCAGGCAACATTTATGAACCAACATTCTGTCCCATTCTAGTGCCCCTCCCACATGCTTAAAGGAGTATACCCACCGATGAGCTAAACTTACAGCCTCACTGAGTTTCTCACAAAAACAAAGCAGGGCTCTTTCTTTTGGGTTCTACATATTTACCAGTCTCTCAAGCTACAACTTGCCTATAGTGACATAAGCATGAAAACGAAAGCATCATTGTGCCATTCAAGTACAATGATGAGTATTTTAAACCTGTTTTCTATGCTTCAATTTTCTAATTTCTAGATCGGAAGCAATACAATTAATCGCCTCTACCTTAATCCCTTTCCCTTTATTGAAAATAAAATTAACTCCTCTGCCTCCTCTTACCTTTAGAGGAGCTTGATCCCATGGTTTCTCAGAGTTGTTTAGATTTGCATTAGGCTGATGATTAAGGATTTTGAGCAGTGTCTTCTGTTTCTTTCAGTCATTTTGGATTCCTCAATTGACTGTTCTCTATTAAGTCCTATACCCTGCTTTCTAATATGGTTATTTAGGGTTATTTATTGTTGGTGGTGTGTCATGTTAACAGCCCGACAGAGTTCATTAGATGAGATTCCCTTATCAGGAGATTATTCAGTTATTCCATTTTTAAAATAGGTGGTCACTGTGTCCTTCATGGATCAGTTCTGTTGCAACCTCTCAGAAACTGAAGATGGGAAACAGTACAGTTTATTTTTAAATCGTGTAATCATTCGATTGTTAAATATCTACTATTGTGTAATCAGTAATCATTGTATAAGGCAGTTTCTCCTATTGTCTGGCCACTGCTTCTGGTACCGATCTCCTGCTGTGTCAATTCCAAAGCAGCCAAATGACAGATGACACCATCATTACTTACGCAATCAAATAAGTTAATAATTGGATAGTCCTCGATATTTTACTTTCAAAAGATGGAACCAAACTCCAGTGATTGTCAAGGAAGTAGTACTTAGATAATTAAATAATGCCATGTGATTAACTCCCATGGGGTTTGACCGGACTACAGTCAAGAAGAACAACATCTCTATCGATTTTAATAATGAATATATAATGAAAAATGATTGAAAAATGACATGGTGGTGCAAACTTAAATCCAACAAGCAGTAGTCAGACTGATCTCTTACTGGAATAATGATGTTTTTCAAAAATTAAATGGAAAATTAATTAGTGGGCCTTTTATATTAACACCGATGAGATGGCACCAAAGTCCTAAACCTATCGCTGATGTAAAGATCTATTTACATAGCTAAATGATGAAGTAATGAGATGATATTATATCATCAACTCCCAAAATCTGACTCCAAACGGTAGTTATGGTCCATAACATTAACTGTATTTGAAATACGTAAATTAAATGATGAATATTACATAATTTCCTAGTTTAACAGTTAAAGAAGTAAGTGTAGTATTAGAATACATGATGGTCTGGTACATTGGTCTCCCCAAAGGAGGCTCAAAACTCCAGTGATAACAGAATACATAATGACAGATTTTCATAATTAAATGAACACAAATTAAACAAGTGGATGGTGTTTTATGCATGAAGCCTAAATGATTGCACAAAACTGAAGAGATATTGAATACTTAATCAGAGATTTGAACAAAAAATGAATGAATAAAGAGATGGTTTCTCATAATTCTCCCTTGGAGAGATAACAAAATGATATCAACATTGATTTAAAAAAAGAAAGGAAGAAAGAAAGAATGAAAGAAAGAAAGAAAGAATTCACAAGATACAATTGAACACCAACAAGGTGGATACAGACTCCACTCTCCCTGGAGTAGAAAAAGACAGATTTGAATAATGAAATAATCAGATTGTTATATGGTCTGTCACACTTGAGTCACACACACTGGCTCCAAACTTCAGGGGTCACAGATTATATAATGAAAGAATTTAATAATTACATCTTTAAATATGTAAGCCGTTGACATTTTTTAGTATCATCAATTCCTGGGCAGACTTGCCAAGTATGAAACTGTACGCTGTCATCAAGCATTTTTAACATGCCATCAGTCAATCCTCAGATAATCATACTGTCTTGCCTGATGAATTCTGTTGGCCTGACCTCATCACAAGCGCCTGAATGTCTGTTGTGGTTCGGCAGGACATTTGATAGTGGGCCCAATCCTAGCGTAGCAGTAGTAGCCACAATGTTGATAACAGCTGAAAAGATGTCTGCAGCAGGGGCATCAATATCGTAGCTGAAAGAGAGATGTTCTTCTGTCTTCTGAGTCGTCATCCTTTTGCCAGGTCTCGGCGATGATGCCGACCTCCTAGTGCCACTCCTTCTTCTCATGGTAGATCACAACCGATGTGAAGATGTAGAGGAAGAACAGGTAGTCAACAGCCAGACCACCGTTCCGGCCTTGGTGAAGTCCTTGAACTTCTCAGAGGGCACCGTGAAATCTTCAGGACTCAATCACCCAGCATCCCTCGTACTCTGGAAGATGCATAGATCATTCAGCAAATGCTCTGCCCATGTCTACAACTTTCCAACCTTGTCCCTGACAGATTTTTGCACCCTAACCGTAATCGGTGATGGCAGTGTCTGTGGTTTACATAATTTAAAGAATTAAATAAGTCACTAATAGCTAACTGTCACAATAAATAGGGGATGTAGCATTCTACTGGCAGGGAAGCATGGCCAGACTCCAGTCATGAAGGATGTCATCATCATCAATTGAGTCAATGAATCATACAATGTGAAGATATTGCACATTATCTCCACAAGTGGGAGCTTTACAGGTCTCTTCATGGAATGGGGGATTGTTGTTTACATAACTACACAAATATTTACGTTACCTTGGGGATTAACAGAGATTGTCAATTTACATTCATTAATTATGTAATTAGATGATCAGTGGCACCAGATTCCAGGTGTCATGGACGATATAATCGTTGTTTTATATAATTAAATATTCAAATAATGAGTTCATGTAACATCATCCACTTCCCTAAGGTGGCTCCAAACCAGGCTCATGAACTATGCAGTCGGGATTAATTTAAATATTTTAACTACACAATTGATGATAAGATGGTCTATAATAATTGCCTCCCATATCGCATCACCTCAATCCACAGATCATGGATTATCAAATGTCCTATTTTAATAATCAAATAACAAAATAATCAGAGGATGAAATGGTCTGCCATACTCCACACAACTGACTCTCTGTTGACTCCCACATGATTGTGGGAAACTCCCAGGTTCATCCCTTATTTAATGGCAGAGCAGAGTAGTAACATGTTTAAATGCTGAACTGTCATTGTGTATGCAGCGTTTTTAGAAGATATCACATATTTAATGTTGGGCGGCTGCCTCAAAAGAGATGGACTGAAATCCAATAATCACAAAGTTTACTCTAACAAATGGATTACCACCATCCTGAAGGAAGTCATCAATGGCAAACTCACCTTTTGATGAATAATTGTCAGTCTTATTTGTCTTTTGTTCCATAGTTTGACTTCTTAGGAGCTAGAGTATTCATAAACAGAAGACTTTGAACTGTTTCTCCACAGACTACGTTCTCTGATGACTGGGTAATCTTGAATTTGGTAACCAGTAAAAGCTGTAGGCACACCTCCAGAGGTGTGGCTATGACTTGTTTAGGCGAATCAAATGTTCTCATTAAAAGTTTTAGGAGATAGTTACCTTGGGAGACTGTAATGTCCCATGATAACACTTTCTCGAAGCTGCTCTCTCGTCCTTGGCCCATGATACCAGGATACAGAATGCAACAGGGTTGCCAGGCAACATTTATGAACCAACATTCTGTCCCATTCTAGTGCCCCTCCCACATGCTTAAAGGAGTATACCCACCGATGAGCTAAACTTACAGCCTCACTGAGTTTCTCACAAAAACAAAGCAGGGCTCTTTCTTTTGGGTTCTACATATTTACCAGTCTCTCAAGCTACAACTTGCCTATAGTGACATAAGCATGAAAACGAAAGCATCATTGTGCCATTCAAGTACAATGATGAGTATTTTAAACCTGTTTTCTATGCTTCAATTTTCTAATTTCTAGAACGGAAGCAATACAATTAATCGCCTCTACCTTAATCCCTTTCCCTTTATTGAAAATAAAATTAACTCCTCTGCCTCCTCTTACCTTTAGAGGAGCTTGATCCCATGGTTTCTCAGAGTTGTTTAGATTTGCATTAGGCTGATGATTAAGGATTTTGAGCAGTGTCTTCTGTTTCTTTCAGTCATTTTGGATTCCTCAATTGACTGTTCTCTATTAAGTCCTATACCCTGCTTTCTAATATGGTTATTTAGGGTTATTTATTGTTGGTGGTGTGTCATGTTAACAGCCCGACAGAGTTCATTAGATGAGATTCCCTGATCAGGAGATTATTCAGTTATTCCATTTAAAATCGGTGGTCACTGTGTCCTTCATGGGTCAGTTCTGTTGCAAACTCTCAGAAACTGATGATGCGAAACAGTACAGATTTTTTTAAATCGTGTAATCATTCGATTGTTAAATATCTACTATTGCGTAATCAGTAATCATTGTATAAGGCAGTGTCTCCCATTCTCTGGCCACTGCTTCTGGTACCGATCTCCTGCTGTGTCAATGCCACAGCAGCCAAATGACAGATGACACCATCATTACTTACGCAATCAAATAAGTTAATAATTGGATAGTCCTCCATATTTTACTTTCAAAAGATGGAACCATACTCCAGTGATTGTCAAGGAAGTAGTACTTAGATGATTAAATAATGCCACGTGATTAACTCCCATGGAGGTATGGCCGGACTCCAGTCAAGAAGAACAACATCTCCATCGATTTTAATAATTAATATATAATGAAAAATGATTGAAAAATGACATGGTGGTGCAAACTTAAATCCCACATTGAGTAGTCAGACTGATCTCTTACTGGAATAATGATGTTTTTAAAAAATTAAATGGAAAATTAATTAGTGGGCCTTTTATATTAACACTGATGAGATGGCACCAAAGTCCTAAACCTATCGCTGATGTAAAGATCTATTTACATAGCTAAAAGATGAAGTAATGAGATGATATTATATCATCAACTCCCAAAATCTGACTCCAAATGGGACTTATGGTCCATAACATTACCTGTATTTGAAATACGTAAATTAAATGATGAATCATTCCATAATTTCCTAGTTTAACAGTTAAAGAAGTAAGTGTAGTATTAGATTACGTGATGGTCTGGTACAACGGTCTCCCCAGAGGAGGCTCAAAACTCCAGTGATCACTGAATACGTAATGACAGATTTTCATAATTAAATGAATACAAATTAAACAAGTGGATGGTGTTTTATGCGTGAAGCCTAAATGATTGCACAAATACTGAAGAGACATTGAATTCTTAATCATAGATTTGAACAAAAAATGAATGAATAAAGAGAAAGTTTCTCATAATTCACCCTTAGAGAGATAACAAAATGATATCAACATTGATTTAAAAAAAGAAAGGAAGAAAGAAAGAATGAAAGAAAGAAAAAAGGGAACCAGAATTCACAAGATACAATTTAACACCAACAAGGTGGATACAGACTCCACTCTCCCTGGAGTAGAAAAAGACAGATTTGAATAATGAAATAATCAGATAGTTAGATGGTCTGTCACACTTGAGTCACACAAAAGTGGCGCCAAACTTCAGGGATCACAGATTATATAATGAAAGAATTTAATAATTACATCTTTAAATATGTAAGCCGTTGACATTTTTTTGTATCATCAATTCCTGGGCAGACTTGCCAGGTATGAAACTGTATGCTGTCATCACACATTTTTAAAATGCCATCAGTTAATCGTCAGATAATCATACTGTCTTGCCTGATGAATTCTGTTGGCCTGACCTCATCACAAGCGCCTGAATCTCTGTTGTGGTGCGGCAGGACGTGAGATAGTGGGCCCAATCCTGGCGTAGCAGTAGTAGCCACAATGTTGATAACAGCTGAAAAGATGGCTACAGCAGGGGCATCAATAGCATAGCTGAGAGAGAGATGTTCTTCCGTGTTCTGAGTCGTCATCCTTTTGCCAGGTCTCGGTGATGGTGCCGACCTCCTAGTGCCACTCCTTCTTCTCATGGTAGATCACAACCGGTGTGAAGATGTGGAGGAAGAGCAGGTAGTCAACACCCAGACCACCGTGACGTCCTTGGTGAAGTCCTTGTACTTCTCGGAGGGCACCGTGAAACATTCTGGACTCAATCACCCAGCATCCCTCGTACTCCTGGGAGATGCATAGATCATTCAGCAAATGCTCTGCCCATGTCTACAACTTTCCTAACCTTGTCCCTGACAGGTATTTGCACCCTAACCGTAATCGGTGATGGCACTGTCTGTGGTTTGCATAATTTAAAGAAGTAAATAAGTCACTAATAGCTAACTGTCACAATAAATAGGGGATGTAGCATTTTACAGGCAGGGAAGCATGGCCAGACTCCATTCATGAAGGATGTCATCATCACCAATTGAGTCAATGAATCATAAAATGTGTAGATATTGCACATTATCTCCACAAGTGGGAGCTTTACAGGTCTCTTCATGGAATGGGGGATTGTTGTTTACATAACTATACAAATATTTACATTATCTTGGGGATTAACACAGATTGTCAGTTTAAAGTAATTAATTATGTAATTAGGTGATCTGTGGCACCAGATTCCAGGTGTCATGGACGATAAAATCGTTGTTTTGTATAACTAAATAATCAAATAATGAGTTCATGTAACATCATCCACTTCCCTAAGGTGGCTCCAAACCAGGCTCATGAACGATGCTGTCGTGATTAATTTAAATATTTTAACTACATAATTGATATTAAGATGGTCTATAATAATTGCCTCCCATATCGCATCACCTCAATCCACTGATCATGGATTATCTAATGTCCAATTTTAATAAACAAATAACAACATAATCAGAGGATGAAATGGTCTGCCATGCTCCACACAATTGAGTCTCAGTTGACTCCCACATGATTGTGGGAAACTCCCAGGTTCATCCCTTATTTAATGGCAGAGCAGAGTAGTAACATGTTTAAATGCTGAACTGTCATTGTGTATGCAGGGATTTTAGAAGATATCACATATTTAATGTTGGACGGCTGCCTCAAAAGAGATGGACTGAAATCCAATAATCGCAAAGTCTACTCTAACAAATGGATTACCACCTTCCTGAAGGAATTCAACAATGGCAAACTCACCTTTTTGATGAATAATCGTGAGTCTTATTTATCTTTTGTTCCATAGTTTGACTTCTTAGGAGCGAGAGTATTCATAAACAGAAGACTCTGAACTGTTTCTCCACAGCCTATGTCCTCTGATGACTGGGTAATCTTGAATTTGGTAACCAGTAAAAGCTGTAGGCACACCTCCAGAGGTATGGCTATGACTTGTTTAGGCGAATCAAATGTTGTCATGAAAAGTTTTAGGAGATAGTTATCTTGGGAGACTGTAATGTCCCAAGATAACTCTTTCTCGAAGCTGCTCTCTCGTCCTTGGCCCATGCTACCAGGATACAGAATGCAAGCAGGGTTGCCAGGCAACATTTATGAACCAACATTCTGTCACATTCTAGTGCCCCTCCCACAGGCTTAAAGGAGAATACCCACCAATGAACTAACCTTACAGCCTCACTGAGTTTCTCACAAAAACAAAGCAGGGCTCTTTCTTTTGGGTTCTACATATTTACCAGTCTCTCAAGCTACAACTTGCCTATAGTGACATAAGCATGAAAACGAAAGCATCATTGTGCCATTCAAGTACAATGATGAGTATTTTAAACCTGTTTTCTATGCTTCAATTTGCTAATTTCTAGAATGGAAACAATACAGTTAATCGCCTCTACCATAATCCCTTTCTCTTTATTGAAAATAAAATAAACTCCTCTTCATCCTCTTACCATTAGAGGAGCTTGACCCCATGGTTTCTCAGAGTTGTGTAGATTTGCATTAGGCTGATGATTAAGGATTTTGAGCAGTGTCTTCTGTTTCTTTCAGTCATTTTGGATTCCTCAATTGACTGTTCTCTATTAAGTCCTGTACCCTGCTTTCTAAGATGGTTATTTAGAGTTATTTATTGTTGGTGGTGTGTCATGTTATCAGGCCGACAGAGTTCATCAGATGAGATTCCCTGATCAGGAGATTATACAGTTATTCCATTTTTAAAATCGGTGGTCACTGTGTCCTTCATGGGTCAGTTCTATTGCAACCTCTCAGAAACTGATGATGCGAAACAGTACAGTTTTTTAAAATCGTGTAATCATTTGATTGTTAAAAATGTACTACTGCGTAATCAGTAATCACTGTATGAGGCAGTGTCCCCCATTCTCTGGGCACTGCATCTGGTACCGATCTCCTGCTCTGTCAATCCCCCACAGATGACCATCATTACTTACACAATCAAGTAAGTTAATAATTGGATAGTCCTCCATACTTAACTTTCAAAAGATGGAACCATACTCCAGTGATTGTCAAGGAAGTAGTACTTAGATGATTAAATAATGCCACGTGATTAACTCCCATGGAGGTTTGCCCGGACTACAGTCAAGAAGAACAACATCTCCATCGATTTTAATAATTAATATATAATGAAAAATGATTGAAAAATGACATGGTGGTGCACACTTAAATCCCACATGGAGTAGTCAGAATGATCTCTTACTGGAATAATGATGTTTTTAAAAAATTAAATTGATAATTAATTAGTGGGCCTTTTATATTAACACTGACGAGATGGCACCAAAGTCCTAAACCTATCGCTGATGTAAAGATCTATTTACATAGCTAAATGATGAAGTAATGAGATGATATTACATCATCAACTCCCAAAATCTGACTCCAAACGGTAGTTATGGTCCATAACATTAACTGTATTTGAAATACGTAAATTAAATGATGAATATTACATAATTTCCTAGTTTAACAGTTAAAGAAGTAAGTGTAGTATTAGAATACATGATGGTCTGGTACATTGGTCTCCCCAAAGGAGGCTCAAAACTCCCGTGATCACTGAATACATAATGACAGATTTTCATAATTAAATGAATAAAAATTAAACAAGTGGATGGTGTTTTATGCATGAAGCCTAAATGATTGCACAATACTGAAGAGACATTGAATTCTTAATCTTAGATTTGAACAAAAATGAATGAATAAAGAGATAGTTTCTCATAATTCTCCCTTGGAGAGATAACAAAATGATATCAACATTGATTTAAATAAAGAAAGGAAGAAAGAAAGAATGGAAAGAAAGAAAGAAAGAATTCACAAGATACAATTGAACACCAACAAGGTGGATACAGACTCCACTCTCCCTGGAGTAGAAAAAGACAGATTTGAATAATGAAATAATCAGATAGTTACATGGTCTGTCACACTTGAGTCACACAACCTGGCTCCAAACTTCAGGGATCACAGATTATATAATGAAAGAATTTAATAATTACATCTTTAAATATGTAAGCCGTTGACATTTTTTGTATCATCAATTCCTGGGCAGACTTGCCAGGTATGAAACTGTATGCTGTCATCAAGCATTTTTAAAATGCCATCAGTTAATTGTCAGATAATCATACTGTCTTGGCAGATGAATTCTGTTGGCCTGCCCTCATCACAAGCGCCTGAATCTCTGTTGTGGTTCGGCAGGACATGAGATAGTGGGCCCAATCCTAGCGTAGCAGTAGTAGCCACAATGTTGATAACAGCTGAAAAGATGTCTGCAGCAGGGGCATCACTATCATAGCTGAAAGAGAGATGTTCTTCTGTCTTCTGAGTCGTCATCCTTTTGCCAGGTCTCGGTGATGATGCCGACCTCCTAGTGCCACTCCTTCTTCTCATGGTAGATCACAACCGGTGTGAAGATGTGGAGGAAGAACAGGTAGTCAACAGCCAGACCACCGTGCCGGCCTTGGTGAAGTCCTTGAACTTTCTCAGAGGGCACCGTGCAACCTTCTGGACTCAATCACCCAGCATCCCTCGTACTCTGGAAGATGCATAGATCATTCAGCAAATGCTCTGCCCATGTCTACATCTTTCCTAACCTTGTCCCTGACAGATTTTTGCACCCTAACCGTAATCGGTGATGGCACTGTCTGTGGTTTACATAATTTAAAGAATTAAATAAGTCACTAATAGCTAACTGTCACAATAAATAGGGGATGTAGCATTCTACTGGCAGGGAAGCATGGCCAGACTCCAGTCATGAAGGATGTCATCATCATCAATTGAGTCAATGAATCATACAATGTGAAGATATTGCACATTATCTCCACAAGTGGGAGCTTTACAGGTCTCTTCATGGAATGGGGGATTGTTGTTTACATAACTACACAAATATTTACGTTACCTTGGGGATTAACAGAGATTGTCAATTTAAATTCATTAATTATGTAATTAGATGATCAGTGGCACCAGATTCCAGGTGTCATGGACGATATAATCATTGTTTTATATAATTAAATATTCAAATAATGAGTTCATGTAACATCATCCACTTCCCTAAGGTGGCTCCAAACCAGGCTCATGAACTATGCAGTCGGGATTAATTTAAATATTTTAACTACACAATTGATGATAAGATGGTCTATAATAATTGCCTCCCATATCGCATCACCTCAATCCACAGATCATGGATTATCAAATGTCCTATTTTAATAATCAAATAACAAAATAATCAGAGGATGAAATGGTCTGCCATACTCCACACAACTGACTCTCTGTTGACTCCCACATGATTGTGGGAAACTCCCAGGTTCATCCCTTATTTAATGGCAGAGCAGAGTAGTAACATGTTTAAATGCTGAACTGTCATTGTGTATGCAGCGTTTTTAGAAGATATCACATATTTAATGTTGGGCGGCTGCCTCAAAAGAGATGGACTGAAATCCAATAATCACAAAGTTTACTCTAACAAATGGATTACCACCATCCTGAAGGAAGTCATCAATGGCAAACTCACCTTTTGATGAATAATTGTCAGTCTTATTTGTCTTTTGTTCCATAGTTTGACTTCTTAGGAGCTAGAGTATTCATAAACAGAAGACTTTGAACTGTTTCTCCACAGACTACGTTCTCTGATGACTGGGTAATCTTGAATTTGGTAACCAGTAAAAGCTGTAGACACACCTCCAGAGGTGTGGCTATGACTTGTTTAGGCGAATCAAATGTTCTCATTAAAAGTTTTAGGAGATAGTTACCTTGGGAGACTGTAATGTCCCATGATAACACTTTCTCGGAGCTGCTCTCTCGTCCTTGGCCCATGATACCAGGATACAGAATGCAACAGGGTTGCCAGGCAACATTTATGAACCAACATTCTGTCCCATTCTAGTGCCCCTCCCACATGCTTAAAGGAGTATACCCACCGATGAGCTAAACTTACAGCCTCACTGAGTTTCTCACAAAAACAAAGCAGGGCTCTTTCTTTGGGTTCTACATATTTACCAGTCTCTCAAGCTACAACTTGCCTATAGTGACATAAGCATGAAAACGAAAGCATCATTGTGCCATTCAAGTACAATGATGAGTATTTTAAACCTGTTTTCTATGCTTCAATTTTCTAATTTCTAGATCGGAAGCAATACAATTAATCGCCTCTACCTTAATCCCTTTCCCTTTATTGAAATAAAATTAACTCCTCTGCCTCCTCTTACCTTTAGAGGAGCTTGATCCCATGGTTTCTCAGAGTTGTTTAGATTTGCATTAGGCTGATGATTAAGGATTTTGAGCAGTGTCTTCTGTTTCTTTCAGTCATTTTGGATTCCTCAATTGACTGTTCTCTATTAAGTCCTATACCCTGCTTTCTAATATGGTTATTTAGGGTTATTTATTGTTGGTGGTGTGTCATGTTAACAGCCCGACAGAGTTCATTAGATGAGATTCCCTTATCAGGAGATTATTCAGTTATTCCATTTTTAAAATAGGTGGTCACTGTGTCCTTCATGGATCAGTTCTGTTGCAACCTCTCAGAAACTGAAGATGGGAAACAGTACAGTATTTTTTAAATCGTGGTAATCATTCGATTGTTAAATATCTACTATTGTGTAATCAGTAATCATTGTATAAGGCAGTTTCTCCTATTGTCTGGCCACTGCTTCTGGTACCGATCTCCTGCTGTGTCAATTCCAAAGCAGCCAAATGACAGATGACACCATCATTACTTACGTAATCAAATAAGTTAATGATTGGATAGTCCTCGATATTTTACTTTCAAAAAGATGGAACCAAACTCCAGTGATTGTCAAGGAAGTAGTACTTAGATAATTAAATAATGCCATGTGATTAACTCCCATGGGGTTTGACCGGACTACAGTCAAGAAGAACAACATCTCTATCGATTTTAATAATGAATATATAATGAAAAATGATTGAAAAATGACATGGTGGTGCAAACTTAAATCCAACAAGCAGTAGTCAGACTGATCTCTTACTGGAATAATGATGTTTTCAAAAAATTAAATGGAAAATTAATTAGTGGGCCTTTATATTAACACCGATGAGATGGCACCAAAGTCCTAAACCTATCGCTGATGTAAAGATCTATTTACATAGCTAAATGATGAAGTAATGAGATGATATTATATCATCAACTCCCAAAATCTGACTCCAAACGGTAGTTATGGTCCATAACATTAACTGTATTTGAAATATTAAATTAAATGATGAATATTACATAATTTCCTAGTTTAACAGTTAAAGAAGTAAGTGTAGTATTAGAATACATGATGGTCTGGTACATTGGTCTCCCCAAAGGAGGCTCTAAACTCTTTTGATAACAGAATCACATAATGACAGAT